>NW_010392856.1:6698-23026 GCF_000710305.1 Buceros rhinoceros silvestris
TCCTGCTGTATCCTTCTAGACAAGGATTCAGACATTTACTAAGATGAGATCACTTTTCCTAACCTGAATATTTGTTTTATTGCAGAAAATAAGGCCGTCGGAGTCATGAAGCCAGGCCACGTATTTACAATTGAACCAATGATCTGTGAAGGTGAGCAACTCGGCAATGGAGTAAAATGGTTATTCTCGTTGACTGTTAAGTTGTGATGGAATAGGGTGCTGGTTCTATTCTGTATAGTCGGCAGATTTTTCATTTCTCTTTGGGGAACTGATGTCTGTTACTTAAATGATGACTTTCTGACTGTTTTTATGTTTTTAGGTGGTTGGCAAGATGAAACATGGCCTGACGGTTGGACTGCAGTAACAAGAGATGGAAAGCGGTCTGCCCAGTTTGAACATACGCTTCTGGTCACTGACACAGGCTGTGAGATCTTGACTCGGCGACTGGATAGTATTCGTCCCCACTTCATGTCCCAGTGATAGTCTAGACTGAGCAGGTGGATCTGAACAAGATTTATATTTTTTGTCTCTGTACTATGCATTTTTTAAGAGTACGGAATAGAAAGATTTCATTATTTACTTTGTTCTCCGTGGTTGTAGATGGGAGGAGTATCTTGAAGAACTTGACCCAGTATCTGGAAAAGCAGAAATTTAGAATAATTGCCTGCTTTCCTCCTACCTACACCACTTGCTATATTTTTCTTTTTCTTCAATTACCTCTTTAGCACCTTTCTTCCAGTTAGACCCACAACTGCTTCTGTTGCTGCCATGATATTAGCTAGAAAAGCGTGGGTAACCTTTCCCACTGGGACTTGGTATTTTGGGATCCAGGTTTTTTTCATCACTTCAGTGTGCCCTGTTGCTCTTGGTGAGTGGCACCTGAGATTTTAACCATTTCTAGTTCCAAAGACTTGCTCCTGCTTCTGCAGATACTGTTCTACTGGGCGGGGCCTTGTTTGGTTATCAGTTAAGGGGGCAGAAGGGTGAAAGATATGCACGTTGCCAAGAATAGGCTGCCCTTACCTTTGATTCTGTCCTCGTCTCTCCGCTGACGGCCTGTGGTGACTGCGACTGTAGGTGGTAAGCCCTGCCATTAACACAGTGCGTTTCTTCTGCTGGAGATTGGAGAGTATGGGCTTCCTACAGGGAAAATTAATAAATCCCAGCTCCCTGGAATAATAAGCTGCTTCTCAGCGAAGCAGTATTTGCAGGCAGTCTCCTGCTCCGAAAGGTTGGCAAAGCTGATGTATCTCAGACTTCTCTAGGTAAACGAATGAAACGAGAACCAAAAAGATCCCACGATTCACGGGATCCCTGCGTGTGTTAACTGTGTGGTATTTTTTAAAGGTACATCCACAGTAGCTGTGGGGGATTGGATTTGCAAGACTTAGCAGTGAAATGAGAATCTCAAAACAAGTCTGAGTGTGAGAAAATGAAACACTTTCAATGCTGTATTCATTTTCTTCAGGTAATTCTTAAAACAGGTCATTTTTTTTCCTCAGTTAAATGAGTTTCATGCTTCTTGAAAATCTTAGCGGGGCAGCTATGAAAACTGATCTTTTTTCCTCAGACTGGGTACAGAGTGGGCAACGTTAGTACAGATACCCTTTGATTTTCTAATAATGGATCACACTGAGCTGGAAAATGTCATGCTACGGATTGTGGATTGATTAAGCCTTTCTGCTCTCTACCCTTTCTTTTTCCATGCTCACTTCCTTTCCATCTCTTTGGTGTCTCTGGGGGATTTTTTTTTTTTTCTTCTAAATTGTAATGAAAAATTTTTCAGACCCCATTGCAGACTTAGTGTTATACCACTGTAATGCAAGAAACAGTTAAACCAATGCAGACATTAAGTGATACAATCATGGGCTTAAAATACACCTTTCACAAGGTGTCTGGTGAATTTGTGGCCACATTAGACCCAAGCTTATGAGGTACTGCGTACCCTTGGCTCCCCTTGGCACTGCAGAATTTAGGTGGGGGAAAGGGCTTAGTGCTTCATAGAACTGGACTTGTGTACTACCAAATACCACATTTGCCGAAAAACGTCTTCTCTGCCCTGAGTGCCTCAGACCTCCATTGCTCTAAGAGTATCATTGCAATGTTTTCATTACCTTTATTATTATTTTTAATTATGCAGTAAAGTGACCTGAAATGATGCATGTAGAGCGTGTGTGCGCGAGTGTGCGTGTTTAGATTTTAACAAAACAGACTGTAGTACGTGAGTGGAATTACCTGTGGTGAATGAGATGTAATGTGTTGAGGAGATGACTGTCCTGGAGGTTTGCCTACCATATCATTCACTTGAATGGTTACAACGGTCTTGCCTTTTCTGTATGTGTGTGTATGACTGGGAGGGTCTTCACTTTTGGTCTATAAAATAAAAGTTGCAGCTGCTTTTAACAGAAATAACTTTTTTTGGGGGGGTAATCCAAAGCTAGACATATATTCAGGCTTGCTTGCATTAGCGCAAGCCCTACTGGTAGATGCACGTGACCAGTTAAAAAATCACCCTTAGACCTGCAAGTGTGCCACTTGAATACTTCTTTGTCATTGCACCAATAAAACCAAATTTAATTCTGCACTGTTTTTACATAGCATCATAGGTTACCTATATATCTCTGCCTATAAATCGAAGTCACTGTTTATACTGATTTCATACTACTACAGCATTTTAAAACAACTGGAAAGCTTGGTCAGCATCCACACCAGTTCTTTCAAAATGCGACAGCACATCAGCCTGGAAAACAAAACTTATTAAAAAGAATGTGAAAGGCTCTTTTTCGCCTATCTAACTGTAACTTCACTTGAACATGATGTATTAGATTTGTGCTGACTGGATTTGGGAAATTATTTTTGATTCCTATAGGAGTTGCTGTCCATTTAAACCCAACTAACCCACCAAAAAAACCTTATATCTACTTTCTAATGAAATATTTAGAAATTGCATATACTTTTGCCAAAAACAGAATCCTGCAATTAGTTGTGAAATAATCTCTTAAAGTATTTTCCCCTTGCTGTCGTATAAGAGAGTGTGAAAACTTCATGCTGTTTCTGTGAATTGACATGAATATATAAGGGGAGATTTGATAGCTGATGTTGAATAGAAGTAACAGCACGAGGAGGGCAGACAAGCTGCATCTTTTGTGTGTCAGCCAGCAGGGTACACATACGATTCAGGTACAGTCACCTGGTGAAAACTTTTTGTCCGCTGAAGTCTTTACAGTCGTCAAGATGGTACGATTCAATACAGTACCTTGATCACCAAGAATGGGTTACAAGCTTTTGTATCTAAGAGTCCCTGTGTTAGCCGAGCAACTTCAAAGAGACTCCTTCAAACCCGCTCCATTCAATCAACTACTCTGCAGAACAAAGTAGTCTGAGTACTCTGCTAATTGGCTAAGGCATCGATTCTTCAGCCTGGGAAGAAGCTGTAAATCTTTGACCCAACCCTGGTATTACAAGACTAGCTTTCCACAGATGCTTTAAGATGCCGATTCTCTAAAGTAATACTGTAATGACGCCAACATGATTGTACAGGCTTCATCTAGTCTGAGCAGCCTAGAGAAACAACCATTACAGTGTAAATATTTAAAATCTGTAGATCCAGCTGGGTAGTTTGGCTAAGATCTTGGGCTAATATTCTATTGATACCATTTTGTTAGTTATAGAGTACTCTTGCTGGAGTGGCTTGACAGGAAGTTTGCTGCTGATTCCTCTAATGTTTAGCCAGAGTTACTGGAGCTACAGGGTACTGAGAATCACTTCACTGCTGTGTTGGAGGAATCGTTTTCCTGGTACAAATGCACTTTTTATTTCTTCCAGATGCTCAAAATTGAATTCTTATGATATTCACAGGAGTTAAATAGTCTCCTCTGTCTGAAATGAAGCTATAAATGCAGCTACCTTATCTGTTTTCAGAATGCTCTAGGGATATCCTTCCAGTGACAAATGGAAGAGATGTAATTGTTCCAGTTGTATAGCAGCGTCTTGGGGTAAGGTAGTTGTTAGCAACGAGAGGGAATTTCTTCCAATAAAATAACTGTTTGCATTTAGTTCTCCGTAACAGTTGTTTTAACCAGACTCCCTTAAAACATGAAATTTCTCATTTAATCAGTGTCCTTAGTTTACTGAAATGCACTGACTTTTTTTATGCATGTAACTCTTCTTTAACTGTGTAGCCTTCCTGCCTCTGCTTTGCAGTCTGCTTTCTGCTGTTCCTCTGTTTTTTCTGGACCCAGGGCACTGCTTCTAGGTTTCAATTCAAAGAAATTTTAGCCAGTCAGACCACTTCAGCTATAGTTATGAAAAAAATCGCTGCAATTCCACAGTTAAGATTTAATCCCTCCCACTTCTACAATCAAAAAATCCCACAATGCCCTTTACTGTTGTTCCCCATACCCCTCAAGAGCTGACCCTTGTTCCAGTAGCAACGTTCCCTGCTTCAACGGCATGAGCCGATCTCTGCCTCATGGTAACAATCTCGTGCTGTTTGACTTTGCAGTGTTGACTGCCAAGGCTGTTTCAGTTGCCAGGACGTGCAAGGAAGAGGTAAAACTCTGCTACTGAAATCTTGGAGGACACCACTAGGGCAAGTGACTAGAGTGGTCTATGCTATTACCTTTACAACAAGTCTGCCTACAGCTACTGTAATGATCCAAACAGGAAATAGGCAGAACATGGACTCCCCAAGAGGACACGAGTATACGTCTGCCACACTGCTTTACAGCTGGCTTCAAGGCACAGCTGGATGGTACTCCCCTTGTAGGCCTAAAATAGCCTCAGAAGCTTGACAGCCCTCAGGAGTTCTTGCCCCTGTCACAGTACAGTTACAGTATATCAATGCTGCTGCTCAACCAAGCTGTGCTTAACGTGCTGCCTAGTGCAATGAACCCCAGTAATTTGCTATTGACTCTGAAGGATGCTCTTCTCTGTCATGTACACATACACTGCAAATCACTACAGGAAAACAGTAAGACACAGCAAGCGTAATCAATAGTCTTAATGCTCAATAATTCCAACACTGTGTTTAGAAATAGGCTTTTATTAAGTAGATTGAGATAGGCACTACTGAATTTGAAAAACAACTACAGAAATAGAAGTTCTACGACCAGTGGTAATTACATAGCATTATTCAGTGGTTCATTGTTATTTCAAATTCAGGATGATCACCCTAATGTACATTGTCATGTTAGTCCCAGTGAGTTTTCATTTGCTTGATTCTGCTCTCTATCAGGAATTCCATTATAAAAGACAGTTACCATATTGCTGGCCATCTGGAAGGTCCATGTTTGGCTCTAAAACTTCAGGACAGTTCGAATGCTTAAAATGAAAAATTAAAAAAAAAGTTACCAGTAAGTCCATTTTCTCCCCTTCTCTCCTCTTTCTTTCATTGCTGAGACACACTTTAACTTCTGTCTCTTATAAGAATGAATTTATGCTTACGCCCATATTTATTAAAAATCCTTGTTAAAAAAGGGTTAGTAATGCTTGTTATCTTTGGGGTTTTTTTAGTCTCTTCCCCAATAAGACATACTCAAAATGAAAGCTTTTTCAAATGACGTGAATGTCAGTTTTCAGCAGCTAGCCAAGAATATTGATCAGGAATATTAGTATTTACAAACACGTCCTCTTTTGGCTGCTTGCAGAATTTTAAGTAACTTTTGTTATTAGTTTCATAAGACCTTCTCATGTAGGAATAAAACTTTGAAATGATACTGAAGTTTGTAACTGGGAAAGGGGATCATCTCTTGGATGAAATTTGCATAGATGCAGTTTCCAGTTGTAAAAGATACAAGTGCAGTTACTGTTAACTGACTTATCCAAAATAGGAATACATATAAAGTTATTAATTTTGATAAAGTTATATACATCAGAATAGATGGAGATCAAATACAGAGACTACGCTGGTTTCTTGAGATAATGCTGGTGCCTATTTATCCATCTGCAGATGAACCTAAATACAGGTAAACAGAGTTGCCTGCATTAGTGCAAATATGCAGGAAAAGATTTTCTTTTTTACCAGAACATCTCTTCAATTTTTACTCATGTCCACCTGCTGATTCTTCCCTTCATTCAAAACATATTCTTATAAATATGTAACCTAGTCTGCTAAATAAGCTGGCTTGTACTCTTAAGAGGTGCTGGTAGCTGAAGAGTTTCTGAATTTCAAACAAATCACAAAGCATCTCATTAAGACTCTGATTTTAAAGAGACCTGCTTTTTAAAAAGACACAGCAGGACAAGCTTAAACACACCTGAGGCTTAAACTGTCTAATTCTTTCACCTTCCCCATGTTAGATTTTAACCTGCAGGTACAAGTTATGCCAGATCCAAGTTATGCTGGTCCAGATTTTCCCACAAGCACATCCATGGCCATATCTGTACAGGGCTTTACAAGGTTCACCCAGTATATCATGTCCTCTGAGAAGAACGCCCAACTTTGCTCTGCTTTTGCAGGTTGATCGCTGCTTGCAAAGTATGCTGCTGTAAGGGCAGCAAGGCTTATCACACATCCAGTGGGTGTGTTTTTACCAGCAAGTAGGGTCACTTCAATATGCAGCGGCACTGGGCCTCACGAGGAAGGTTAATGCAGCTGTGGCCTAAGTCTGCAGTATGACTACTCCAAACTGCCATTTATCTTAATAAAGGCAGAAACTGCTGTCCCTTAAGAAGTAAAATCCCATCAAATGAATGTTCTAATCCAGTTAAAACTAGAGAAAAAAAAGTATTTTCAAATGTTAAAAGATGATTCCAAGTGATTGATTGTGCTGGTAATTATCCCAAATAGTTTGAAAATATACTGTTACCTACTATTTAATTAAAATAGACTAATAGCTTAATGATTTGTAAAAATGTATTAATGTGAAGTCCCCTTCAGCCTCTTTATGTTTCTTTTTCTAAGGAAGAACGTTTTAGCCATGCTGGAAGCCTAAGATGGACTTGTCCCCTTTATCAGCTTTACATATTTGTGTATTTCCCTTATGTGTTGTTGCTAGCTTTTTACTCTATGCCTGTATTTTGGCACATGCCTAGAAACTCAGGGAAAGTGTATTTGTTTATATCAGAATAAGTATGTCAGCCTTTATCCTCTCTCTTTAAAACAAAGACAGTGGGGAGGGAGCCTCTATTTTGAGCAACGTCTCATCAAGGAATGTCTTCTACACCTTTCAGTATTATGAACATTACCTATTTCCTGTGTGCATCAGCTCAAATGCCTCATTAATTTTGTCAAAAGGGAACGTGTGAGTCACAAATTCATCCACCTTGATCTTTTTGGACATGTAGTCAGTCACCAGTTTCGGTACGTTGTCTACACTCTTCCAGCCTGGAAGACAGAAAGCATGCATGTGTTTTTCTCCTTTCCGCCCACCTCAGCAAACAGAAATAAAGAAAAAAATACAGCCCTTACAGAGGCACTTGTGTGATAAATATGGATGGAACACAGATTGGTGACATATTTGTCCCTCCTGCTCAAGGCAGGCAAGTAAGGAATCCATGAGGACACCTAGGTCTGGCAAGAGCTCACATCCAAACGCCCAAGCGCACTAACCTTTCACTAGGTATTTCAGCATTCAGCGTAGCAGCGTTCAAAGTAACGGCAGCCCTCACCTAGGAAAGCATGCATAAGGCATCTCTACAGCCCCTTTACGTATCTTTATAACCCAAATGAGTTTTGTATTTCTTGGAAAAAGGGCGCATCATAGTAATATCAAGTTTGGATATTTGCATGAACATCAGCAATTGCTGAATCCCCAAGTTACCCTTAGCTGTTAAAGTCTCAGTGTGTTCTTGGTTTGACAGCAGGAAATGTGTATCAGGCATTTCTTGCTTTTTATTTTAAAGCACTTCACAGCATATTCTCTTGTTAGCCCCACAATTTTCTTAGTGATTAAGCAACACAAACAAGTTTATGTGAGTTCCCATCTCCCCAAAGACTTATGTCCTTTCACTGGACCAAACTGAAACAAACCTTCCCTTTATGAGATAGAAATCCGTCTATAGCCCCTCTCTCGTACTGAACATCCTATAGTTATATTCTCTCTTTGACATATGTGAGTTATCATACTGTCACCGGTTTGGCCGAGGCTGAGCCAAGGTCCGGTAACGGTAATACCTCCCCCTATTCCAGCAGAAATAGGGGAAGGGAGAAAAGAATTAGTGAGACCTCTAAAAGGAAAAAAAGTTTTCCTTTGGAAAACTGAAACAAACTTTAATAACTCTACAAACAGAAATATATTAAATACAAAGGAAAACAGTGAGGTATTGAGGGTTTTGGGAAGGTGAGGGTTAACCCGAAAGCAAACACGGACCGCAGCAGTGATCCGAGATGGCGGCGGCCATGTGGTTCTGCTGCATGAGCAGCACACAGAGACCCGCGCAGTTACGAATTACCCGGCAGCGCGAGATGGAGCGGAACCGGCACAATCCTACCAGTCTCTGTCGCGGAATGAAGCAAAGCAAAAGCAAACAGCTCTTGGGCGCACAGGCAGTCCGGACCCGGCTCGGCAGCACGGCTGTAACTTTACCAAAAAAGTGACAGCGGCTCTCAAAATGACGAGGGGGGTTTCCGCTCCCCCCGCAGCGCGGCTGAAAGCAGCGAGCAGGCAAAAAAGCTCGGCGGCAGCGGTTCCCAGCGTGGCTTGCACTGGCAGGGACAGATCGGGTCCCAACAAGCTGCAACGGCTCCGGCGAAAAACGTGGCTCTGCAGTGGTCCAGGGCAACTAGCACGGCGCGAGCAACAGTGGTCCAGGGGGTGGCAGAGAGTGCAGAAAGACTGCCTTTTCACGGGCACAGCGCGGCTTTTTAACAGCGCGGAAATCGAACAGACCTGCCAAAACTTTTAACCAATGAAAAATGGAGATGCAGCTGATGTCACATGGTAGGGAATACAAATTGGCTAGTTTAAAGCAAACTTCTTTCTGAAACAGAAGTTGCTAAGCCATCACACATACCGATGTGGTTTTTTTATAGCCTGTCTGTAGGAATATCGGATTTGAAAAGTCAGCACAGCATTTAGGACTATCCTGTCAGTAGTGCCCTTCTTGCACAATTAAAAGCAGCTTTAAACCATAGTAAATTAATTTAATTTTATCCCCATATGAAAAGAGAGTTACCTCCAAAAGCAGTCCCTTTCCATGTCCGCCCGGTTACTAGTTGGAATGGCCGCGTGGAGATCTCCTGACCAGCAGCAGCTACTCCGACTATCACGCTGACTCCCCAGCCTTTGTGGCAGGCTTCCAAGGCCGCCCTCTTTACAGATGGACAGGACAAAGCAAAGCATTTACTGCTAATGTTTATGCTGCCTAGACTGGCACAAGTCACACTTCCTTTCCTCCAGTTAATGAATCACCATGTTAGCATTTAAGGAATAATAAATACACTGAAAGTTACATTAAATTTTCCATTGGTTCAGACTCCTTATACTGCTAGAGATTCACTTTGCTCTTTTTATATGCCATCTGGCTTCCAGAGAAGACACTCTGAACTGCCAGTGGAAGTTCAGATAAACTGTAATCGGAGGCAACGTAGACCATGTTACTGACAGGTAGGAATGCTGTTGTAATTCCTGAAAATCTAGCCTGATGTGCAGTAATACTTCTGCATTTCCAAAGATTAAATTCATTATTTGAGGAATTAGGGAAATACTGACTGGTCTTTGAGATTTCATTGTTCATTGTAAAACATATTTTATGTGAGCTTTGTTAATGTTTCAACTGTGAGCATATGAAAAGAACTCCCACTAAGGAAAAAAGTTTAAATTCTAAGTGCCATTTTTAACCTAAGAAGTAGCATCTGCTGTCATCATCTAATTAGGATTGGGTGTAAATTGGCCTTTAGTCATAGCAGTTATCATTACTACTTAAAAATAAATAAATAAATAAATTAGCATGGCATGTTTTCTGTAACAAGAAAGCGGCTCATTCTGCTATTTAGCTGAACAACTAAGTGGCAGCCAGCTATCCCCTCCCTCTACGTACTGCCGTTACACAAACACTCACCATGACGCCAACATTACCAATGCACTCAAATGAGTAGTCTACGCCGCCATCAGTCATCTCAACCAGTACGTCCTGTATGGGCTTCTTGAAGTCGTGGGGGCTAATGCACTCAGTTGCTCCAAACTCTTTGGCTTTGGCATACTTATCCTTGTTAATGTCGATGCCAATGATCCGGGATGCTCCTGCTGTTTTACAGCCCATAATAACTGCCAGCCCAACTCCTCCTAAACCGAAGACAGCACATGTAGAACCAGGTTCCACCTAGGAGTAAGACAAGAGCCATGAGCCACACACAGAAAATTAATTTTTCCACTTGAGTGGGAAACTCGGGTTAAGAATTCTGGGGTTAAGAAAACACGGAAGCAAACACATATGGCTACAAGACTTTAAATAAAGGAAATTATACAGAAATTTCATCCAAAAGCTTTAGGTACTAAGGTTTTCTTTTTGCCCAAAGACTCGACTCCCATAACCTGCCCTAGACTCATGAACACTCACCTACCAGCTCTGTATCACCCTGAGCTTCAAACTACCAGAATGACTTGCAGCAAGATTAACTGGGAAAGTAATTTACACATAACTGGTATCAAAAGGGATGCAGAATCTTTTACCTGGATTTCCTCTAAAGGGCATCAGGTTCTTCTAACCTGAAATGACCTTTATGGAGAAGTTAAAAATTCTTAGCTAAACTTTACCAGTCGAAGAGCAAGAAGAAACATAAATTTGGTCATCAGGGTTACATTCCTAACCTAGTCCCTAAGCTATCTGTGTACTTTGGCTCAGATACAGTGACAGAGAAAAGCCAGAGGCAACCACAGCCTTTACCTTCGCAGTGTTAACAGCAGCCCCATAGCCAGTAGAGATGCCACAGCCCAGCAGGCACACTTTATCAAGAGGTGCTGCAGCATCTATCTTGGCTACTGAGATATCAGCCACCACTGTATACTCGGAGAAGGTGCTTGTCCCCATGAAGTGGTAAATCTGCTTTCCTTTGCAGGTGAATCTTCTGGTACCATCAGGCATGAGTCCTTTCCCTTGAGTAATTCTAAAGGCAAAGACAGGAAGGTAGAGTCTTAAGGAGTAAAAACTCTCACCAGACAGTGGAGTATCTCAGTAGCACAGAGATGCAGTTGCATACTTGCACTGCTATTTTTAAATTACTCCAATAAACCCAGGAGTTCACAGAAACTAGACGTTAAACTCCTAAAACTTCATGCTGTTAATTCCTCCATGGAAGCGCTGAAAGAAATGGAGTTTACCAACACGCTGACCTTGTTAGCTACCAATGCCAACTACTTGTACTATGGTACCACCCCCTGTCTTTACCTTCCTCAGTACACTTCCGTTGAATAGCACCTGCCAATTATGTCACTGGGGGTTTTGTTTGGGTTTGGGACACTTGTTTTCAGAACGGGAGCTGGGAAGGAGGTGTTAAGAAGAAAAGAGCTTTCTGTATAATTCTGTACCACTCGACAGCTTTGGCGCAGGCTCCTTAGAGCCAAATTCCCTAAAGTGCTTCCCTTAAGTATGGATTAAATAGGGAATTAAGAGCATTTATGTTTTCAAAGCTGCTGACACAAGCTCCCAGTTTACTCCTTCGCATAGATGAAAACAGAGAAACGGATTTATTTAAGGGCAAAAAAGAAGAGAAATTTGGAAGAATCATACCTGACTTCCTAAAACACATACTTTCCAAGTCATTAAATAATGCATCAAGAGATTTATTCTTCAAAGATAACTCCTGTCAATTACTTTTGATACCTACAACACGTATACATTGAACAAATACTATACTGTGAGTCAAAATAAAAAGCCAACAGACCTTATCTTCTGGCACAGATTTGTTTTAGGATTCTTACAGAACTTGCATTCTCCACACTGGGGGATGTACAGAGGGATAACAGTGTCCCCTAAGAAAAAATAAAAAATACTCTGAAGTCAAGCAAGGCATTATGAAAAAACTTGAAGTTAATTTTCACAGCTTTTATGTGAGCTTGTGTTCACTTAAAACTTTAAGTGAAAAGCCTATTTATGGTATAGAGTAGCATTGTCCATAGAGAGGGCTGGATAAAACACTTTTCTTATGTCTGAGCAGACAGCCACCCAGAAGTCCATCATTCCATAACAAGTAGGAATGTTACTGTAAAACAAAACAACCCCAAATCAACAGTGAACAACACGATTAAACATTTTTAAGCCCTTTAATTATCAACAGGTATCATTTGGGAAGAACCCTCTTCTAATAATATTGATCCAATTTCAAGTCCAAAAGTTGTCTGTCCAAGCTGTATGATTAATTTAAAATAATTCTTGTTCAGCCAAGTGAGAAAATGAGAGAAACGCTACTGGCTTTCGGACATTGATATGCTGGGCTCTTTCAAGCATTAAACCAAGAACACCTTGAATAGATTATTGTTGTACCTCACAGACAATAGAAATCCACACAGCATACACCCCAGAATGAGACATTAATTCCTGCAGTATAGCGTTTCGGTGGCCCAATTTGACAGTTGACCTTGTAACAAAGTAACACTTTTAAGGAAGGCAGAAAACTGGTAAGATATTTTCTTACCTGGCTTTACTTTGGTTACTCCTTCCCCAACGCTCTCTACAATTCCTGCTCCTTCGTGACCCAGGATGACAGGGAAACATCCTTCAGGATCAGCACCGCTCAGAGTATAGGCATCAGTGTGACAGACAGCAGTGGCAACTACCTGTGAAGAAATACATGGTGTGAGGCACGTTGAAGGACAGAAGAGCAGCACCGATATAAGTATTTTCCTTTGGTCAGAACAATTGACAGGACATATCTGCCAATTCTGGCAGCGTTTGCGGTACAGCCAACATACTTTCACTCCTTGCAAGGCACAGGAGTGCCAACGCAAGACACTTTTTCTTACTTTGAAAAAATAAAGTCATGGTTGTACCTCTTATTTCCAACAACTAAATTCCAATGCTGATACAGGTAGAAGATGACATCTGGTTTCCTAAAGCTAGAAATCAGTACTCCAAGTCATCTCAAGGTAGGTTGGTATCTCAGATTTGAAATAAGTCTCTCAAAGGTAAAACGACCAGAGAGACCTCACGGAACTATCAGAACTGCATGAATGCAGCTTAAGTCTTAAGTACCATGCAGAGACCCCTTCCAGAGAGATAAACTTCACCTTAATTAAACTTTTTGGCAGATATGGGCTACTGGAAAGTCCCAATCAAATAAGAAACTTGGATGGGGGTAATCCAAGAGACCAGTGACCTCAACAGCCTGTAACCTGTGGCCTGACTGAAGTAAAATCCAGCGTGTCACACAGCTGCAACAGGTCACAAGCTGCTGCCCTTCAAAAGAAAATCACAGGTATTCCTAGCTCAGATGTTTTGTGGAAGCTTTCGTAGCAAGTGGAATTGATCCCAAAGACCAGTCAGGATCTTTAGACCAGACTGTGAAGTGAGATCAGTGGAAATGAAAAGTGTATTTCGTAAACAGAAGATCCAGATAGTATAATTTTCTTCTCTGTAAAGCCAGCTGAGATACTAGTGAACTAATGCTATCCATTCAACTTTTTTTCTGTAGGTAAACAAACTAAAGGTCAGCTTTAATAATTAACCTCCCAAAATATAATGCATTACAGCTAATGATTGATTTAATTACCTTGATACGAACTTCATGAGCTTTTGGTGGAGCAACCTCCACTTCCTCAAGAGACAGAGGTTTACCTGCCTCCCAGGCAACAGCAGCCTTGCATTTAATAACCTAAAAGATAGCAACAACAAAAAACAGGACATCTGTTACGATTCATTTAAAATAGTTCTTGTTCAGCCAAGTGAGAAAATGAGAGAAATGCTACTGGCTTTTGGAAAGAATCTGGGGCCTGAAATTCGTAATTTCAACACAAAGGTTTAATTGCCCTACATTTTCTTTCAGGAAGCTAAATTAATGAGTCAACCAAGATCTGAAATGTGGATGTTATTCTCATATTGAGCAAAAATGACGGTAAGCCCAGGAGCGCTTAGGAGATACTCATATACTGCAGTGAATGAGCAATAGGAATGGAAAGACTGCATAATAAAAATGGTAGTTTAAACTAAGAGGCTGGCACTCATTTGAGATGTGTTCCTCGAGCACAGTGTTCAAAGTTTAAAAAATTCAGAAAGCAAACTGAGGTCGCATAATGGTCTGAGACCCACATCAGGAGAGGGTATCTTGTTCTGTGGTGAGGATGGCTTCTGAGTACCACTTTGGGAAGGAGGTGGGTGTGCATGCAGGTGACGCGCAAAGCCCTCCAGCGATGCACAGGGAATAGAGAGGTTTTGTTATACGGTTACCATCAGCGAGGTCCTGCGCACCAACACCCCTGCACAGCCCGTGTGCCCTACTGTTCGCAAGTCTTCATTCACTGCACTCCGCGCCGTGACAGACCCTGCTCTGCAACTGCACTTGCACATCCCAGGAAGCTTTCCAAGCCAAATGGTGCAGGGGTGTGATGGAAGTGCAGGATTTGTGGATCTGGAAGGCCAATCTTGTCAACAGGTACCTATGCACAAACTGACTCAGGAAACTGGAAGCATTAAAGCCCTAGATGTCAGTTTTACCAAGTATGACACAGGGTCTGTCCTTCAGGATAAAGTGGGCAGGGTATCGTATAATCCGAATTTTGCTTTCTGACAAGACACGACATCTTTCAGCGAATGTGATATGCAGGACACACAGACGAGTTGTGACATGAAATTCTAGACCTTATCTACATAAAACCTGACAAGGAATGCTGTCACGGCCTAGACTGCTTTGGAACAGATCCCTCTGCAATCTGCTCCAGGATAGTGTCCATGTATTCGGGAGTAACTGTTATACCAGAAGACTTGCAGTGATTTTCTTCTCTGCAAACAAGGTCTAAGCCATTCCTATGACAGCTGGAAAGATGAAGCACCTCACAGCATGCGCTGTAAACCGCTATACGAAGATGACGTTTCGTGTGTTCAAACTAACTGTGGTGTTCCTGTGGAATCACTGAAGGGGTATTAATGCAAATTCTCAAGACCAGACATAGAGTCATCCAGCCTTTTCTGAAATTTCACAGCCTGGGAGAAATAACAGCGCCAAGACCGCCTGTGACCCTGCCACGTCCGATTCATCACCTGCGTATATAGGAGAAAATAACGGGTAGTTTACGACTTTCTGTACCAGGACACTGTGGTACAATAAACAATAACGGACTTTGCCACGACCAGTTAACTGCAGACATGGTACCTGGGCTCAAACTTGCTAAAATAAATACTGCCAACCCTAAAAGGCCTGAAGCTTTTTAACAGAAAACAGGTACCCATTCCTACAGCTGTCAGGAGCCTGGATTGGACAGAAACACCCTTAACCTAGACACATGAACTACCCTTGCTTTACTTTCTCTTACCGGGGCAAATACAAAAGTGCACCGAATGTGACACAGTAGCTAACTGTGGAATCACAGTCCGGGCATTTGGTCATAATCTCTAAGCATACCAAAGATTTTGCAAGAAAATCTAAATTCAAGGCACAAAGGGCAAGAGGAGACATCATGTGGTAAATCATTTACTGGTTTTCAATCCATCCCTCATCCTCCCCTCAAAGTCAATTGTTCTCACTCAGGAGATGGCGTGTTCCTAAAACCTGAATTTCCACAAACTTAGTTAAGCACGGGATTAAAGAGGGAGAAAGAAATTCTCCTTACAGGATAAATTCTGATCTTCCTAAAACTAATATTACAGATCTGGAGGCATATTCTGAAATAATAACTTCTGATTCAGAGACTTTTAAAGAAGCTGGCTTTCAAAACAGCAGTCAGCTCATACAGCCATAAAGGCCCCTGGACTATTCAGAGTCGGTATCAGAAAAGCCCCATTTTCTGACTTTTCGATACTCAAAGCTTTCCGCTGTTGCTTTGCTGAAGATCTCGGGGCCAACAACTGGAAAAAAACAACTTTCACCAGTTCTCCCCTTTCTCTACTAGCACAGGAACACAACTCTTGAGGTGCCTGGAGCTACACACACCACTGGCTATCTCGCTCAAGACGCAGCTGGGCTCCCAGCAGTGACTGAAGCTGCCCTGCTTACTCTGAGGCCGCTGCTGGCCTGGACCAGCCTTCAGCGCCTGGACAAGCGAGACCACCCAGCCTGCTCAGACCCAGAGCATAGACGTTAAAGCAGTGTTAAGCAGGTCTGGACTATCGTGATGTTTTGAAGGCAAGCTTTTGCCAGGCACTGGCTTTGAGAGCAAGCAGGGTCCAGCGGCACTGAAAACGGCCTGCAGATGGCTCTCGCTGCCGAAGTGGCGCCTTCCCAAGCACGCACCCGTTCC
>NW_010392857.1:0-21098 GCF_000710305.1 Buceros rhinoceros silvestris
GTCTGCAGAGGGCGGTTTCTTCCTCGGTTTTTCAGAAGTATCGTTAAATCTACGGGTCTTTCATTGTCGCGAGAGATAAAATGTTCACATGCTGCTTCGGAGATCTCATTTATGTGCTATCTCCTGCTGCATCTGCATGAACGTGATTATATAATAAGGGTGAAAAGTCGATATTAATGTTCTGGCTGCCTGTTACGCACTCCAGCTTTAACTCCCAGTGTCGTTTTTCTGTGGTTCCATACCGTTCCTGTTAATTTTCAGCGTTGCTAATCAGAGCAATTGTAAAGCTAATGTGCAGTTGCCTTACCGTTTGGAATTTCCAGCATGAGCTGGCGTTAACACCGACTGTATCAAAACATAGCATTTCATGTCAGCCAGGGACTTGTTTTTTTTTTTTTAAAGTTCATGTAGAAAAGATGTAGAAAGGAGGCAGATTCATACAGAGAATAACTGGCAATATTAAATGTTACACTTGTCTCCAAAAGTATTTGGTAAAAAATTCAAAACTTTTTTCCTATTTGCTTTTAATTTGCTTCACGTGCCTAATGGAGACGATAACTGGATCGTGTTTGGTTTTTTTTCTGGTGTTAAAAAAGTGCTTTGCCTAAATGTGCCTATTTATGTCTTTCCCCTTCTTTCAGTGTGTGGTTTCTGCTTTGATCATGATTGTACAGCTCTATATTTACACTTTTAAAAGATTTAAGACTTATTTTGAAATACATAGATAGACATGGATTCTTTTTCAAGTAAGAATTAGGAGAGGAATTAGAGACAGGCAGTGAAAAAGAGGGCCATGATCAGGAGGAAGGCATTCAGTATTGTGAATCAGCAATGCCTGATTTTGATAAAACGGGATGAGAGCAGCTGTAGCGATTGTCACGTCAAGTCTGACCAGCCCAGCAGTACCTCTGAGAGGAGCAGATGTTTGGAGAAGAAAGCTTCCACAGAACAGCCCACTTCCTCCCCATATCTCTTCCTGGACTTCGTAGGCTGAGGCTTAGGGACTTCCTGAGCTACGGCCTCGTGGCCTGGATTATTTTTTTGTGTTTTTCGTTGCTCTCCATGTTTGTCTTCTCTGGACTTGTTTGATTGCTTTTCAGCAAGCAAGTAGGAGGTGGCTGGAGAGTGGAATGGTTGAAGTGGGGTTCATGGAAAGGAAGTGATGGGAGAAAAGTCTTTTGAAGTTTATGAGTGGAGGAGGGGTGGCAGAAGTGGCATGCCTAAACAGTTGCTGTCGATTTGTTCTCTAGGTAGGACTCATAATAGTGGAGACGTAATAATAATTGGAAGAAAAGTCCTTTGTAAGTGAATTTTGGAAAGCAAAATTGTTTATCTTGCTAACTCAAGGTTCTAATATCCATGCTTTAGAAGAGGGAAAACAGCTAAGTTGGGGTATGCGTACTTAACGTTATGTTTACTCTATTTTCTTACTCTTCCAGGCTTGTCTTTTTAACTTGTAGGGGAAATAAATATATTTCCAATGCTTCAGGAAGACATACAGCAGAATTTAATATTTGAGGTATCATATTAAGTGTCAAATGCATGGTTTAAAAGAAAAATCTTTTTCTGGTCATGTGAGAAGAACAACGATAAAGAAAACAAATCCTGACTTTATGAAGGTTGTTTCTCAAAGCTGATACTTGTCTTGATTGCATACTCTTACATTCTTTTTCCAAGACCAAATTAAAATAGGTATAGCTGAAAAAAACCCAAAGAGCCCAAATAGCATGTAATTTTGAGTTGTTAGATGCACTCTCTGAAGCTCTTGAATATATGTCAGTTAAGATGGTAGGTAACATGCTGAGTTAAAGCCTTGAGTCTTCTGTATTTGTAACAATTAACATCATCTGTTGTGATTCCTTTAAATTGGGAATACTGTCTTGCTTTCACCTTAGTCTTGTCTGCTTGAGTGTCCGCAGCTGAGGTGTGTCCTTCTCCATCAAGTGGTGACTGGAATAAATGGGTAGTGGGTTAGTAATGGCGTGGGGCGCTTGTCTTGCTTTGCTCATTTTAAACGCAGTTGTGATGTGGTTTAGCTACATGTGCATACACAGAGGCTGTATTCTCACAAGGTAGAGCAGAAGCAATTTAGTGAGACAGAGGTTTTTTTTATTAATTACTCTCAGTGATGAATAACTTCCTGTGAACTCTGGAAAATACTCAGCTGTAAAGTGGGTGTTTTGGGGAGGGCTTAGGAAGGGTTGAGCCTGCTATAGGATTCAGGCAATGAAGAATGGGATCTTCTTTTGCTCATGCAGGGAGGGATCGTGCCCCGGTCTTTGTGTTATTTCAGGCTATGTAACTGTTGACGTTGCTAATTGTCTGTAGAAGTAATCCTCTTGAGTCCCAGTGAGGCAGTTATTGTGTATTTGGGGTTGAAATACAATACTAGGATTGGGTTTTGTTCTGCACAAAGAGCAAGGTGTTGTGATAGAGTGACTGTGGACACTTAACCTTTTTATATTTGCTTCCAACTTGGGAAGCAGCTAAAAGCCGCCTCCAAATAGCTTCATTTTCTTTTGCCTGAGCAAATTTGACCTGTCTCTGGGTTTTGTTACTGAAATCTGTTGTCTGATCTGTACTGTTCTTACTCCTGCAGTTGAACCCTTGAAAAAAGAAAACAAAATCCAAAACCAAGACTCCAGACTTAATGTTTTGGTCATAAGTTGTTACATTGTGTTCTGCAGCATGGTAGACTATTGAACCTCTCAAACTCATCTGAGTTCTTTTATGCCCAATCGTCATGATTAAGTCTTAGGGATTCTTAGCATAGCATTAAATACCTGTTTGATGCCATCATAATATGTTCTTGATCCTTTTTTTCAATTAAAAAAGTGTAATTATATTGTGACCGTACAGCATTCTGACTCACCAGTATCTTATACTGTTTCAACTATGTATTTTTAAATTTGTTTTCATCAGGCTGGTGGATGGGGGCAGTCATTTAGTACTGAATTGTTGTTGCTACAATTTTACTGAGCAATTGTAACTGAGAGGATGTTAGAATAATTTACTTTTATTTTTGTTATAGAAGGATTAAACTATCAAATGTTGCTCAAAATGGGTGTCAAAAACTAGTAGCTGCCCAAAACCTAATATTTTCGACATGTACTGTCCACATCACAATGTTCCTTAGAGTGATATTGTATAGAAGTTAGTTTTACATCCCTCATTTTTTCAGGTATTCTTGATTTTATA
Source organism: Buceros rhinoceros silvestris (assembly GCF_000710305.1). NCBI lineage: Eukaryota > Metazoa > Chordata > Aves > Bucerotiformes > Bucerotidae > Buceros > Buceros rhinoceros. Next base: position 3,199 of record NW_010392857.1, read on the forward strand.
TATAGTTCAAACAGTGAATTACTTTCAGGCATTGTAAAAAGAAATTCCATCTTCCACAGTCTCTGAAACAGCAAAGCTAAACAACATTGTTCATTAAGCAAAGTTAGTTTTTTAAATTTTTTTTCCCCCTTGAAATATATTAGTAGTGGAACTTTATGGGTTTGGCTGAAACTTAGTAAGTATTCCTTGGCCCTTTGGAAAAAAGAATTGTGATCAGTCTCTTTAAAGACAAAATAACAAAGGTAAGTTAAAATTCTGCAATAAGACACTTAGACCTTATAGATGGGCTTGGGATTTTTACATAATCTTTTCGGTGTCAGACTGGCACTAAAAATTACCCTTGATTCATTGACCTTCCCTGCATTTTCCACTAGTAGGCCTTTTTGAAAGAAGTAAACGAGCCCTTACTTCCAAATGGAAGTGTGGAAGTCAGTGGTCAACTAATCAGAAAATAGCCGATTTCATGTGATGGTGAGTAGATATGTCATTTCTCTAAAGGGCCATCTCCCTTTTCTTTAGTCAGTAACTGAGCAATGTTAGTTTTTTCCACGTGCTGTGCTCAGAAGAGGCTGTAGGAGCACTGTTACAGCCTTCAGGAGCATGGAGGAAGACCCTGCTATAGCCACAAGAATATGGTTGCTTCAAGTTACACCCTAAGTGCCTGTGAAGACAAGTCATGGATATGCTGAGTAAATCGATGGGTAAAATTAAATATGACTGCAAGACCGCAGATGTTGGCGTGGATTCTGTTAGAAGAACTGACTGTTAAAGGATGCACCTGTGCTGTGATGAGTTTACTTGAATAGCTTAGACAACTTTCCTATGTGGAAATTATTAAAGATTTACACTTCCCACTTAGAAAACTTTCACCCTTTATTTTTTTGTTCTCTGTAGGCAACTGCAGGTTGCAATAAATTTGCAGCTCTCAAGTATATCTGGTTACCAGTCAGTTGTTTAGAAACTGGTTTACTCTTTTGAATTTGAGTGTAGTTGATAGAAAGTTGACCTTTTATCTGATCATTTAAAGGAGAGTAATATCCTGAGGGTAGGGTCTCACCAAGTTCTCACCTGATTTATTTAAAATTCTATTAAGTTATTTGCAAAAATTGCACGTGTTACCATATTCCATAAGGCCATGCTTACGTTCTTGGTTTCTCCATCATGTCTGATTTCATGCATTCCTTCAGGAAGGGAACTATGGAGATGAGCATTTTGGTTCTAGCCTGTACATAGTGGCATAAATTAATCTGGTCTCTGGAAACAAGGAAAATTACACCTAGAAAATACTCAGGCTGCCACTACACTAAAAACAGAAGTTGCATGGAATGGTATGTTTCTGTGTTGTCAGATACTGGGTCCTTTTAAACTTACCAATGTAACTCCTTGCAAATTTTGTGTACTTTTTTAACAAAGAGTTGTGTTAAAAGCATTGATTTTAACCGAGGCTCAGTGAACATTTAAAAATACGACATAGTTGTTTCTCACTTCTGAAATACAGACCCAAAGCTTTTAGTAAATTTAACTGCATTAACATACTTCTTGGGGTTTTTTTCCCTAATGTAGTTTAGATGCTACTTCTGGCTCCTTTCCAGGAGGAAGTTGGCTAAAAGCAACATTAAGGAAGCTCGGCTTCAGGGAATAAGTAGGAAAGGAAAATTTGTAGAAAGGAGCTTTAATGATAAACATATGTGTCTTTCAGTGTGTGTTACTTTTTTTCTGTAAATGTCTGATGATACTTAATTGAATTCCAGTGAAATGGTAGAGTTGCATTTTATTGAAAAGAAGAAAAAAATCTACCAATCTAGTACACAATCAACTGAATCTGCAGTTCTTTTTTTATTTTATCTGATTAATCTGATTCTTGCTCTGTTTAGTTATCAGAGGGGGATGGTCCTTCAAGTATATGTGCCAAGATATTTTCCAGACTGAGGTCTAAGAGAACAAAGAAACAAGGGAAGTTCCCTTTTAAAGATTTTTACTATAGTCCTTAAGTATTTTCTCTTGCTGAGAAAAATCTGAGGAGCTCCCAGCGATCTTTTGGACAAAAGCACAGTATCTGATTCTTTCCTCTTGAAAGAAGGCCTCTGTGATTTCCTGAAGGTTGTTATGTTCCTGTGCCAGATTTGAAACTTGTTTGACAAAGGACCGTCTTCAGGTGGACAGGAGAATGGTGTCTGCGAAAGCACCATGACTTGTCTTCTCAGCTAGCGTGCTGGGACAGTGCTTGACAGGTTGTAAAGGACACTGGGCTTCAGAGGTAATTAAACCTGGAGTTGTTCTTGAAAACAAATAGAATTCAGTGCATTTGGTCAGTGATTGAAGTGTTATTCATATGACTTTGAACAAGGGTTTTGACCTTTAGCGTATCAGTACAATATTTCTAATGAAGTACCTCCTTGGAACACCTTATGTATTAGATTATTACGTTGCGTATGTGAACTTGTAGCTTCAAGTTTATTTTTTCAGATGTTTTGGGACCATCAAAACCCCAACATGTTAGAGTCTGAGGATAACTTTTAAAGAATGTGTTTACTCGATGATACTACGGACAGCTTTCTGATAGCTGAAGATTCACATAATATAAAATGTTAGACTGCTTTATTCTTTCTATCACAAAGTCCTGGAGAGGTATGAATATCAAGTGAAATGGAAGCTGGTGAATGCTAGCCATGATATTCCTGGCTATTGTTAGGTGATATTACAAGAAAAACCAGGAATGTAAGAGTAAATCAGGACTTTTTCCTCAGACTTCAGCAGAAATCAGTTATAAGAATTCATAGGGTAAAAGATATGGATATATACAGATACAGAGAAACCATGTTTGAGCCCTAAACTGGGATTTTAGCTTGTCAGGAAGCATGAAGGCAGCTGATTCACCAGCTGCCTCTCCTGCAGCAGGAGTCAGTTTAATTTGTTCATCAGATGTTAGAATGCTAATAATGTTTTTGAAGACAGCAGGAGGCTGAGTCCATGAAATGGTGTATAACTGGCTTGAAAACCACATATGCAGTTTCAGCCTGTTATGTGAGGCGTTTTTTGTATATGTAGAATAATATGAGGATTACTTCCTGTATTCTGGAATTTCCTATTTATCCAGGAAGAGTAGAAAGCATATAGTATATACATTAGTGTTTGTGTAAAGATTGCAGTTATTTTTACTTTGTCACATGATAAGAATAGTTGAGACAGTATTTTGGGTAATCAAGATACCTATAACTAGAGATTTTCCTCAGGGAAATGCCGAATACAGGTATTAAGCTAATTCAGTGTGTACAGTGAAATGCCTTTTTTAAAGGAATCTAAATAGGCTTTTTTAGCAAGTTGTTTGTCTGGAAAACACAAAAATGTGTGGTGGTAACATTTTTAGGATTTCTGTAAGGTGCTGCACAATACCTTGAGATTCTCAGGGAAAGGGATTTATGTAATTGTATGTAATGTGGAATGCTGTGGTCTACCTTCAGCCTGACTTAAAATATTTCATATGTTGCTCCACTGCAGTATTCCTTTGAATAGCTCAAAAATCTAAACACAGTATTGTACTTCCTCTTGGTAAAGCGCTGTAATCAGCAGCTTATTAGAGATACTGAATTATATATATTTTAATTGGCATGTATAAACTGCACATCGTATGTATCTGTGTATAATGTCAATATAAACATTCATTATCTTTGCGGTAGCTTAAAGTACATAGCAGACGGGTCTTTGCCTCGCCTGATGGCTGTCTGGGTGGGTGACAGTTGCTGGTAGTTCTGTTTTGCTCACTGGAAACTGCAGCGGAGTAGAAGGTCTTTAGCAGTTATAACTTGTTCATCTTTTTAAAGACAGATATTTTCAAACTCAAAATTCATACATCTATTTAGAAGGTATTTACCCGGTCTTAGGCAGGCAGATGCAGACGATCTCTTCCTGTGCAGTTGGTGTGTTGGCAAACCAGGGCAGCGTAGCTGTTAATATGGTGCGGAGCCTGAGTGAATAAGCCTGTTTTGGAGCTGGATGATGCCTGCTTAGTTCCCTGTGTCCTCCTGCGATGGTTAAAGGAGCTGTACCCCTTCCTGCTTGTCTCCAGATCTGGCCATCTTCAGTGGAAGGAGTTGGTGTCCCCAGGAGTGGGCAAGGGGCAGCATTTGTGTTCAAAGTCTAATTAATTGGCAGGCTCTTGAGTGAAACCACTCTGGGGAAAAAGCACACTTTTAAAACGGGTTGACTCTGTTTTTGATCACACATTAATAATCATTAATAGTGGCTTGATCATCCTGAAGGTGCCTTTGATGATTTGGCATGCTTCCCATGCAGTGCTGGTTGCCTTTTGTATTCTTCAAATGTAACTTGAATTTCAGCATCTGAGAAATGCTGGGAATAAAAAGGAAACCAATTCTCTCTGCACAGTTGAAAAGCTGGCTGAGGTGCTGTCAGGGCGCGGAGGTACGTACCTCTGGGGAGCCAGTAGGATTGCGTTCTACACTGCATGTGTGTGTTGTCGTAGCAGTGGGAGTCAGCAGATTTCACTTCTGTGCTATGTATGTGTATTGTCTTAGTAGTGGGACACAGATTTCTTGTCACAGGGATTGTCAGTGGAGATCAGTATCAGTGGTCTGTCCTTTAGTGATGGCTAAGTACAACTGCTGTGTCAGAACAGTGTACAGAGCTGGTAAGCTTATGATGTGTAGTGGGGATTTTCTGTGAAGACAAGTGTGGAGTTAGAAGGGCAAATGTTGATAGGAGTACTGGCTTCTGGAAGGCCTTAAGTCACTCATCAAAGAATAGTGATGAAACCATAGGTGAAATGATGAAATATGAAAATTGTTTTTATCAATCCTATTTAGGGAAACGGATAACGAACTGATAGCTAAGTACCTTCATGTTTAGGTCCGGGCATCTTCTCTGATGTTGACAGTTTAAGAGAACTGGCTTTATTGTTTTAGGAAACCCTGGAAAAGCCTGGCAAAAGGGATGTAGGCTTGACTTGTTAGCTGTTAGATCAGATTTTTTCTTAATTTAACTTGGCCTTGGGTGACTGCTGTAGCTGTTCTTCCCAAAGGAATTCTTCATGTGGTTTCAGTACAAACGTCATGGTGAGCCTTTTGATCTTTGCACACTGGCTTTTTGCAGCTGTGCATTTTGCTTGCTATATGTGTTAAAGCTTTTGGATAGTTGACTAAATTTTTTTTAGGTTCTATTTCTCAGAATATATTCCAATGAACCTGAGCCACTTGCAGAAACAGCAGTATTGTTATGGTGTTCTGATTTAACTGCTGTCTTGCATGGTTTACTTGACCGGACTTTTTGATAGTATTCATCACGTAATTGGTTTCTATAAACCTTTGCATTAATTTTTTTAATGCCTAGTGATATGTTGGTAAATGAGTATCAGTAAGATTCTCGATTTCCTTTCCACAACTCACCCCCCTGCTTCAGCTCTCTTAACATGGAGTATGAGTCTCTTCTCTCAGACTCAGCTTGGATTTACTTTTTTGCCTTAAGTCTTCCTCGTTTCTTTGTAAAGAGATAATTTTTTGTATACTTTCTCTTCTGTTTCTGTCACATGGGGTGTTATTCAAAATTGCTACTTTTCTAATATTTATATGTAAGAATCTTAGAATGGGTGACTCTTAAAACCTGCTGCCTATGGCAGTCATGTTTGCTCTATTAAGATTGGCTCTGTTTCTGCCAGCATTCATTTTTGAATGGTTGCGTTACTTGTCATACTTCAAGGAGTTTAAAGACTTTGAGAAAATAAGCAGTCTTAAGGGAGATGCATGAGTTACCTTTATCATAATTCTATTTTATACAAAGTGAAACAGCAATGATTTATGGGTTTATAGCAATAGAGAATAAAGGATATTGACTGAGTGAAGTATTAATGCATGTATTAAACAAAATTTTGAAGCCTCTATGAATTTTTATTCCTTTCTTGTATAAGAGATAGCGTCAAATGCTAGTATTGGAAGTGATTTTCCAAATATTATCTTTAAAAGATCATGTGTTTGGTTTGGGTTTTTTGGTGTTTTTTTTTAAAGTTTATTGATATCTGAGTTTTCCTGTCTGACATAAGAACCGACTGGAACCTTTCTGATGCTTATGTTGGGACCTTACTGTTCATACCTGTGTTTTTTATCCCTGTATCTGAAGATTTCTAGCAAAATGTGTTACCATAGCTAGGAGAGAATGTTAAGCATATGGAAATGGAAAACCTCTCTGCTGTCCTCTAGGAGGGCTCTTCAAGTGTCTTGTTGCTGGTGGAGAGGAAATGGGGGAGCTGCTGGAGAGATTGAGTACTACTGTTTTGTGTTTGGTCTGTAGTATTCTTCCTGTTTTCTGAAAGCATTCAGTGTGTTTTCCTTTTAATATGACATGAAAATAAAATGCTGCTGGATTTGATTCACAAAAAAGTTCATTGTAGCATTGTATTTAAATGAAAGCTTCTGCTTTAGCAACCAGTCAGTCTGTGCTTCAGATAAATGCACAGTGTGCTGAGATGGAGTTACTTTTCCAGTTGAAATTTTTCTTTAGTTAAGTTCTATTAGAGGATCTTGGGAAGGGATTTTTTCCTGTAGCTCAGCATCTTTAGTATCTTAGCAATTATTATATAGGCTGTACTGCAGAATTGTTTGTGACAACCATTGAGCAATTCAGTGTTTTAAGGAAGTCAGCAAAGGTCAATATAAATAGTTGCCAGCAGCACCTTTTCAAATGAAGTTCCTCTTCAACCTTGGTTTTGAGAAGTTTTCATCTTTTGCTAGGCAGCTAGCTCTTGCTTTAAGGTGCATCTAGATTTTTCTGTAAGTTGGGCCGGGGAATAATCTGTGAATTGCTGTAGGTCAAAGCCTCTTACATTGTCATTGCTGAAGGAAGCTCTTAGTGAGGGGTTCATTAGAATATACCTTAGGGGCTGCTGTTCTTTCTTCTCTAGTGATCAGTGAATCTGTTAGAGGCTTCATTACTGCATAATACTGGTCGAGAAGTAGCAGCAGGTTATGATCAGCCCCAATCACCCTCCTTGTTCCTGGACCCGCAGTTTCCCTGACTGTCTACTCAGAACTTCCCTCTGCTCTAGTAGCACCTCTCACTTTTCCTCTAGGACCCCAGGCTTGTCCAGGTGCTGGCAGTGGCATCAGGGATCAGGGACAGTTGGTGCAGGAGTGACCCAAAGAGAAAGTGAGGAAGGAGAAGCGCTGGCAGCATGAGGCCTTAATGTAGGACATTAGGAGCTGTTGTAGATTCATGAGCATAAATTCTTTGTAACTGTTCTCTGCATACTGACAGGTGCTAGAGGATCTTTTGCTTTGGTGTAAATTAGAAATGTGGTGCCCCTGTTTATCTGTCCTGCTACTGTAGGGATTAGTGAAGGCGAGCAGTGGATGGTCTGGAGTGTTGACACTGATGTGTTGCTCTGGAATCCATCAGTAAAATAGTGGACTTTCTATATCTATTTTTCTACAGTTTTGGTGCCATTATTAGTTTACCAAGATACTTTAAAATAAATTTTTATTTCGGATTTTTTTTAATGGTAAGTCTGAGCTGATCCTGGATCCTGTGGTATTTCTGTACTGCAGAAATGAGCTCTGCAAGAATACGTCAGGAATTCCTCTGAATCTCTCTTTGTGCATTAGCTGGATGCTTGGATGTAACTTCTTCTATAAGACTGTATTGCTGTATACTATTATACTGCTGTAATAGTTCTTGCTTGTGTTGCTTCTGAAAGCCTTGCATGTCCTGGAGAAATAAGTAATCTCAATGTCACTTTATGTATATTGTACATTTTTTCCTTTGTTCAGTGCAGTAGGTTTACTGGGAAAAAATATTAAAGACAACTATTGCATCCTCTTTTTGTCATCACAGGTGGCGACAGACAAGGTTGCAGGAAAGCTGAGCTCTACTCTCTCATGGGTGAAGAACACTGTATCACACACCGTCAGTCAAATGGCCAGTCAGGTGGCAAGTCCATCTGCCTCATTACACACTACATCCTCCTCTACCACTCTGTCTACACCTGCATTATCGCCATCCTCACCAACACAGCTGAGTCCAGACGACTTAGAATTACTTGCTAAACTTGAGGAACAGAACAGGTAAATGGAAAACTTTTTGGTCTTCAAAGTATAGTCAGAGAATGGTAGGGGTTGGCAGGGGCCTCTGGGGATCATCTGATCCAACCCCCCCTGCTAAAGCAAGTTCACCTAGAACAGCTTGGTTTATGCTGTACAGTGGGAAAACACCTGCGTTTGGATTCATTGGTGCAAATTTATGACTCCACACATTTCAGAAGAGGAAGAGGGATGCCAGAACAATTTAGAACAAAGTCTGGTTCTTTGCCTTTGGAGTAATAACAGAATGGCCCATGTTTATAAACAGTTGTTTGGAAAAGATTAAGGCAACATAATGAGGGTGTGAGTAATGTTCTTCAGATACCAAATACCCCTGTGGGCTAGTTGAAGAAAACTTGTCAGCGATTCAAGCAACACATTGTTTTGACATAGAAGATCTACAGGTAGGAATGACAAAGAGGGGAATAGCTACCCAATTTAGCTATTTGTCTCATAGCAAGGAGACTAAAGTTGGTTTACAGCACTTTCAGCATAAAGGCAGTTAAAGGTAGGGTTAGATAAAATTTCATGGCACATCATTTCAGGTCAAGGCCCCAAGATTTAAGAACTTGTGTTCTTGTGCTATGTTTTTACAAAGTTCTGTTTTTGTGGAACCCTGAAAGGTGTTTTTCTCTCCTGGTGTTACAGGAGTGTTTATAGCTGCCTTTAATCCTAAGAAATTGATTTTTCCAACTGGAAATAGAGTATCGCAAGGATGAGACTTTCGTGTAACCTCAACACCTTCTTAGATCAAAACTGTTGTTTCTGTTAGCTTTTTGAAATCTTAAAGATTTTTGAACTTTATTTTCTCTCTTTTCCCCATTTTTACCCAGTTCTTGCTTTCTACTATATAACCCACAGTGTTCGGCCATCTTCCGCTCTTACGCCAATGGTGACAGATGCATAATGTCTTGATTTAATGAAAAGTAAATTTCTAATCCATCCTTGGTGTTCACCCTGTTTGTTTGTTTCTTTTTTTTTTTTTTTTATAGTAAGCAACTTGTGTTCTTGGCAGCCTTTCCGTGAGTGTGTATTTATCCGCACCATCTATAGTTCAAGATGCAACTTTCAGTTGGGTCAGTTGTTCTTGATGTGCACAGTGATTGTAAATCTCACTAAGAAATAAAATTGGACTGTATGTGAATTTCCAGAACTGGTATTTATTTGCAGTTTGAGGCAGGACTTCTAAGTCATCTGGCCTCTTGCACAATTTGGTTATATTTGACAAGTATGTTTCAGTAGTTCATGAGAGGTTAATTGTAAAGGAGAACTTGAGCTTCAGATAGGTTTTAGACTTGGCAGGTAGGTGTGGGGCTTTGATATCTACTTCAGTATTGCTATCTCTTGTGCTGTCGTGAAGTGCTTGTTTAGCCCAAACTAGCTTCTGTGAGTGTGCTACACTGTGAGGCAGTTGAGGTACTCTGCTTTTTTGGGTTTTTTTACTCTGCTGATTCAGCCGAGGGCAGTAACTGTCAGTAGAGGAGGAGTAACTGTGAGGAGGGAGGGGCTAATGCTGTTGTGTCGCCTGGCACATCTTCTCTCATGTTCATATTCTGCAGCCTAACAGCAATACAACTTATAGTGTATTATACAACTTACAGTGTATAGAACTTATAGTTCTATCTGTCTAGTTCTTGACTGAGAATGGAAGGCAGCTTCTAGAATCGCCTCATCTTCTTCTCATGGTTTATGAGATGTCTCTTCTTTGAAAATGAACTTTATATAATTTTTGCTGTGCAAATAAACTTATCAAAAGAAGAAAAAATGAGTTAGAGTGCTTTCAAGAAGGCTATTTTGCATTCAGTCTGAGGCATTCTGCTCTGTTCATGACAAACTTTTGTGTGAAAAGCAGTAATATCTGTTCTTTGGACCGCTTATCAGTGTTGGAGTGCAATGTCTTTACATCTTGAGTCATCAAGCCCTGCAGTTAGACTACCTTGCTTGTTGAAAGCAGAATGTGGGCTTGGGCTTGCTATGCTTTCTTTTTCAGCTTTCTTCGTTTAGTAAAGAAACTCACAAATCTTTTCTGTTTTTGTTTAATTTTAGCCAGCCCTGTTATTCAATCCCACCTTAGTTTTGTGTGTGAATTCTAGTTAGAGGCTGTCCTAGCAAGGGTACTTTTCTCATGAGATACTACCCTTTAATAGAGAAATTTGATGCTCTTATGCTGGGTTCAGTGTAGTTTCAGAGCAGTTCAAATCTGCATCTTGTTGCACTTTGTTGACATTTTGTTGGCACTTTGTTGAATTGTACTCTGAACACAGGGAACTATTCTTGTTTCTGCTTGCTGGAAGAATTGCTGGTGATGGATATTTTTGAAGGTTTCCTTTTCACTGTTGGCTTTTATGTCACTAAGGAGAGTATGAATTAGTTTAACAGCTGGAACTGGAAAGAACTCAAATTGTATCAAGCTATATCTTGTAGCATTCTGTAATCAAATTATACTGACAGTCCGCTCAGAATGATGAGGTAACTCGGTCCAGAGTCCTGGTGGAGCTGTTTGGCATTAGTAAATCATTTATAAAGTTTTAGGTGGGAAAAAAAACCCCAGTGACTAAATACCACAGAACTTGCTACTTCCTGTAAAAAGAGCTTCCCATTTTCAAATCTAAGGACAATGAGTTTATCCAGGTAAGGTCAAATTACAGAAACTTAGAGTAACTTCAGTAGAAAGCTCTGAAAACAGAAAGTGACTGACTAGTTAGAACTCTTTTTTGTAATTGTGATGTTAATTCTTGTTTTTCCTCTGTGATTTATTAAAAATTGATCTTTAGGTACTGTCTCAGATTGAGAGGAGCTGCAAACTGTAAATTTTCTTAATGGATTCAGTATAGGCAAGGTTTCTAAACATTAAAAACGGATTTTTAAGTTTTTCCTCAAAACAAGATTTTCTGCATTGCGTTAATAGGGACTACATTAAAATTGGTCCTGCCAAAGCTTAATTTTTCTTTTCCCCTCCAAAGGCTTTGCAATTTAAGCTTTTTGTCCTTAACTTCCATAAACACCAGTAGGTGGGAGCTGGGCACAGGGGAAGCTAATATAAATATCTTATCAGCGATCTTAGAAATTTTACGTATATTGAGATTTGTGTACAATTTCAGGTACAATATAACTTCGGTTAAAATGTATTAAATATCCAAACCCTAACCTGACCTTGCTGAAATTCTGGGGGTGGGGGGGATTAGCTTTTGTGGAGGTGCATTGGGAAATTGTTCAACTAGATCACTAGATACACAGATGCTGGAATTCTTGGAAGTTAAAGCTCAAAGGACATTTTTAGTATAGCAAAACACCGCTTCAGATGAGTTTGAACTCTTTGCTCTTACCTGCATGAGGTCTAAAAAATTTACCCCCGCTTATGGGGCTCCGTATTAGTTGAGGATAAACAAAGCGCTCCCCCTTTGTCCAGAATCCCCAGCTTCTTGCACAATTGATGGCCACAGCAACCAGCTAACAGGGAAGTCTCTTCAGCAACGTGTTCAGCACTTGGCACATCCTTATGGCTCTACCTTGCTGCCTGGTAACCCTGGTTGTTCTTGGGTCTGAACTCCACGAGTCAATGACACATTTGTTAGCTATGCTAACATCTTTTGTTGCCTGGTCCTCATTCTTTAGGTCTGAGATTTTTTTTCCCACGTGTTTATAAAACACCATGTTGATTTGTGAATGGTTGTCAGCAAATGTCAGGGGTTTTTAAATTGCTCCAGGTTTTAATTATTCTATCTGTGTTTGCACTGTCAATTAAAAAGAAGTGTTATCAGGTAGACTTTCAGGAGGTTAATTTTTTGTCTTTTCTTAAAATGACTGTCTCTTTTGCAGTACTTTGACATTTGATACTTATTGAGGATATTTAACCTGATGTTTTCCTTGTCAGTCTGAGTCACAACAGTTGTGGGGGTTTTGTGCTAGTAAAATCAGAGCTCTCTTACTGATACTTATGCCTCAAATCAAAACTTGCTCACCTTCCTTATAGGACTATGAATCTCCAGTTGATGAATGTGTGAAAGAGCTTTGCAATGCTTCTGTACTTTCTATAATTTGGTATCTTTATGTGTTAAGATCTAGTTCATGACACCACAGAATGCTTATCTTAAAATCTCACTTCTTTTAGTGCTGCTCATGCATGATGTGATGTTTTTATCCGTTTCTTAAAATGCTGCAATGCGAGCTGCTCTTCTGTCTTTAGAATTACTTGAGCTCTCAAGAACAGTAACATTGATCAGTTCTTTTCAAATTTAGTACAAATGGAGGCTGGAAAAAACTTCTGCAGAACCTTTGGGTGGATTCTTTGTAAAGAGGTTGGAAGAATCGACTTCTGAATGAGCAATTAATAGTGTGTTCCTGTGTCTAGAAGAACTTGAATTTTTTTGTGTGTGCTTTCTTGGCAGACTCTTGGAAACAGATAGCAAATCCTTGCGATCAGTAAATGGGTCAAGAAGAAATAGTGGATCTTCTCTTGTGTCTAGTTCATCTGCTTCTAGCAATCTCAGCCATCTTGAAGAAGACTCGTGGATCCTGTGGGGGAGGATTGTGAATGAGTGGGAAGATGTACGGAAAAAGAAAGAAAAGCAAGTTAAGGTAGTAGTTAGACACTGGTTTTTTAGGATATATTTGTAATGTGGTCTGAGTGATACTGTTTTATCTTCCTGTTGGTCTTATTTATTAAAAAAAAATGTATTAATTGAATCTATTCCATCCTTAAGCCTTAGTGTTTCCTGTGTAACTGTTACTGACTTTTAACAGTTCTGCTCAGCCAACGACTCTTTCTGAAAACTAGAGGCGTTTACTGTATCTTGAATGCTAAAGCTTTCTGTCTACTTTTAATGAGATTCCCATCAACATAAGGAAGATGTGCTTCACGTTCCCAAAATGGAATTACTGAAAACTCACTTAAGGGTATCTGATAGCTCGATGCTATCATTATTTTCCCACTGAGCAGCTGTGTTTTTGAAAGCGTTCTTATTGGAAGAGCTGATAATTCTACTGTATGAGGCTCAGATGAATTTAGGATTTTTGTGCATGCCAACTGTGGTGACGCCAGGGATGACCTTAAGCAGAATAACACATAGTTTCTTAATTCTGAGTGGGTTGGACAAACTTTGACCGGAGTGTGTCTAGTCTGAGTTAGTTGTGAACATGAATAGAATAGAGTTCACTTACGCTTGAAATTCAAACTAAAAAGTGTCTAGGGCATTTGAATATATCTGTGTTTCAGAGGCAGCAAGTACAGCAGCGTGGGATTTTCTCTCCGTAGGCAAGTCTGTTCTCTTTTGGTTCTTTATTGGCTCTAGTCTGTAGTTTTACGTGCAGAATACAAATTTCAAGGTCTTTTGAGCAGTTGAAATGTGTGTGTATGAATAGGATGTGGGAAGGCAGAACAATGGGCTAAAATAAAGTATCTTTTATGTGAGGCGATTGTGAAGAGAGAACATGACTTGAGCGAGCAAACAAGGAAAGAAAATGAATTCAAGACTTCCTGCTTGCATAGGGAAAGCAGTTTCTGGAAAGGTGTTCCCAAAAGCCCATGAAAAGAAGGCAAGAGAAGAAGTGAGATGGTGATCAGTAGATGTGGTTGGATAGCATTTATTTGAACATTTTAAAGTGTCACGAGTACCAGTTCTTACAGCTGGCCAAGTGTAATTTGGGGAGTGTTTGATTAACTTACATTGCTAGTGAGTTTTCCTTTGCTGGTTAAATAATTCTTAATATTTTGTTTTGTTTGTGGAAAGTCAGCCTAAACTGCATCATTCTGCATTTTCGATGCAGTACCAGGACATCCATACCTATTTCTTGACTGTGCTAGTAGGTATGACTTTTAGCAGCTAAAAGCTGCTAAAGCTGGTCTTAAGTTATTAGATATCAGTTAAGGTTTTTTTATAAGTTTTTAGACATAGGTTTATATACCTGCCTGCACAGGTGATATGTCTCTTGATCCACTTCAGAACTTGCTTCCTCTTTGTGGAGATTCTGAAGGATGACTTAAGTCCTGCTTTTCAGCGTGCGTAATACTGTGTAGAATGGCATCGTTTTAGTGCTGCTTTCTAGGTGTGTTTTCCTGCCGTTCCTTTAGGAATGTTGGAGGGATTAACCTGTTACACTGTCAAGCAGGTGTGTGATACCTTAAAGCAAGAAACCACATGCTAAAGCTTCGTTACTGGTAGCCGTTGAGGCTGTAGATGACTGATCTACAATCTGATAGCACGTTGTTGACATGATAGCTAGAGAGCAGTGGGGAAAGGTGATGGTTTAGCGTTGTTGTCTTGGAGTTAGAAATCCTTTAGGAAATAACACAGGGTGTTGTGGTTGTGTTGTAGTCAAGACAAATAGTTGGAGTGGCATTGCCAGGATGGTTCTGGAAAGGGCTGGAGATCTCAGGGATATTAGAAAATGGAGGTCATTGATGCAAAACTCCTGCAGCAGAGTTCAAGCTTAACAAAAACAAAACCTGAAAGCAAGAGTCTTTTCAAAAGTTACCACTGTTACATTAATTAATCTTAACGTTTGGAGAAGTGGAAGAAATATTTGGAACAAACAGGAAAAAGCTTTGCAGAATAGGAGATTACTGTGGCTTCAGAATAAATACTAGTGAAAACTATCCTTTGGGAGACAGAATATTTAGTAACAATTCTTAAGGTACAAAAAGTTATTAAAGGAACCCTCTTCTAAAGAGACAATCTTCTCTGTCAGGCTGATCCCCGTTGCAGAAAGTACTACAAAGACAGTCTGTAAACTTCCTGAAGCATACTTTGTTCTCAGTTTTCAGATCAAGCAGCAAGACTACTTTCTCCCTGTGCTTTCTGAAAAGACAAATATCAGATTCTTGGATGTACCGATCTGGGAAGGCTTGAATTGTATAATGCCTAGCTGATTTTCCCCTCTCCCTCCCCCCAGGGAAGATAAATTCACTTAATTTAGAAGGTGTAAACTTAATGTTTTCTTGGACCAGTATCTGAAACTACACTTAAATGGTTTTTTAAAAGAGAACTTGGAAATACTGGCACACCAGGGAAATTAGGCACAACTTGTCAAGTTTGTCGAATGACTTCTGAAAGTATTACTATGCAATTTTTTTTTTCCCCTGCAATTGGCTGTGCTACAGTTAGTTCCACATTTTATCATTTACCTGTCTTGGAAATAATTTTTAATTGGTGATTTCTTATCTCAATCACTACAAATATAACTAAGGTTGTTATTTTTAGTCATATTCCATGAAATGTAAAAGTAACTGTATTAAATTCTGGCTAATGGGAGTTCTTGTTTAAAATTACTTGCATATTCGGTTTTTCAAGTAGCTTACTATGAATAGGGGACTATTTTCACTAGCTAATTTAGCCGCTGAAAATGATTCAGAGTTTCCTTACTTTTTGTTAGCTAATAATCTATCACACTAAACTTGAGGTTTAAACATTGTTAACTGTGTGATTGTTTTGTGACATGATCTAAACATTTTCTCAAGTGTGAGGAACTTAATTTCTTGAACTACTTTGTTCTTCAGGCTCATGTTTCTATTTTCAGGAAATATTAAATGAGTCTGTGTCTCTCTTCTGTGCTTTAGGAGCTTGTTCGAAAAGGGATACCTCATCATTTCAGAGCAATTGTTTGGCAACTGTTATGCAGTGCTCAAAGCATGCCGATTAAGGATCAGTATTCAGAACTCTTGAAAATGACATCGCCTTGTGAGAAATTAATAAGAAGGGACATTGCTAGAACATACCCCGAACATGATTTTTTTAAAGAAAAAGACAGCCTTGGGCAGGAGGTCTTGTTCAATGTGATGAAGGTAAGTCAGAGTTTCAGCCCTTGAAAATACATCAGCAAGAAAGTGCGCAGACGTTTGGGAAATAATTTGCCTTGTATATAGCGAACCTGCCTCAGTCGCCTGGTTTGTAAGTTTTTTAAACTTGCTCTACTTGACACTGGAATGGTTTAACAAATTACATTCCAGTTTCAAAGACAGCTTTCAAATATGGTGTCCTATAGTTGATGAGTTTACTTTATCAGAGATTTAAAACACTGAAGTTTACATTAAAACAAAGTCACATGCTAACGGCTGAAAGTACAATGGAATAAACTGTGCCATGGAGTAAACAGTGCTGACCAGGACAAGAACATTGTAAATCAAAACTACCATTCAGTTTTCAAGTGTTTCTGACTGCGCAAGTGGTAGCAGCAAAGGGCAGGTACAAGCTAACGTGCAGCTGTTGCAGTGCCCAAGCACAAAATGAAAATGTATTATTTTGTCTTCGTTGTGCTACAGTTCACATCTTGAAGGACAGATTTTTCCGTACAACATAGTTTCAACAGAGTAGTTGCCAGGTTTCGCATCACAGTAGCTTCCATTACTCTAAAATTAAGTTGCAACATGCATTGAGACCACCACATTTCCTCCACCTGTAAATAAAACTACAGCACACAATTTATCTGAAAAGAACTGTTGTTTCTTCGTCTGGTCTGTATTCTGTAAGAGCAGTAACCTTGTGCCGTTTGTATGACAGCTGTCTTCACTATCTTTTGGCAAATTTCTGTAGCTGTAAATTGTGTATTTTTTTTAGGTATGCCTTAGTTTTAGCTTTCTGGGCTATCAGAGTAGGTAGCAACCCCTTTGTAGGAGTAGATAGCAACTAGAATATCTGACTACAACTTCTCAATAGGGTACCTGTCCTTTCCGGGTTTGGGAGAGGAAGAATAAGTTATTCGCAAAATAACAGCATGAACTATGATTGCTTTTTATTGATAACGAGGTTTTAGTTGTTGATAGTCTTAAAACTTTATTTCTCAGGCTTATTCTTTGGTGGATCGTGAGGTTGGATACTGTCAAGGAAGTGCTTTTATAGTTGGATTACTGCTTATGCAGGTAAACATGATATTAAACATATGTGAACCTTTAAAATCCTGCTAGAATGCAATATCATGGTGGCTTATTGGGAATTCTTATATTAGTTTTCCTTCATCATTTTGTTACAATGCAATTGTCAGAGGCAGCTGTCGACTTCGCAAATCGTATGAGATTTATCTCTGTGGTTCTGTTTGCTAAGAAGGTAGTGTCTTTGAGTGGGAGAATGCATTTATTTCTCAGAGCTAAGGTAGGATTGCAGACTTGCGAGCTATTTTGGTGAATGTTGTTTCAACTGCTAATGAACTTCTCATTTCAATTCTATTACACTGAATTTCCTCAGAGTTCCAATGGAACTTCACAGCTGATCTGACAATCCTAAAGCTGCCTTTGTATTACTGCCTTTTGTTTATGACAAAGTAGGGTATTTTACAAGAAACTCGCAGACCTCCATTTCAGCTCAGAAATCACTTAATAAATTAATAGATTTTGACACAACCAAAAGTTCATTACACTACTTGTTTATAAATCCCTCAAAACCAGATGAAAACCAAACCAACCACCAACCAAACACGCCCTCCCCCCCCCCCCCCCAACCCAAAAAACCCACCACTCAAAAAACCCAAGACTAAACCCTTCCAGGTGCTTACTCTGATATGTTCTTACATTTGTCCAGAGTTTTTACTGTGCTTTTTTATTTTTAATATAGATGCCAGAAGAGGAGGCATTCTGTGTGTTTGTTAAATTAATGCAAGATTACAGACTACGAGAACTCTTTAAACCAAGCATGGCTGAACTGGGCCTCTGTATGTACCAGTTTGAATGCATGATACAGGTACATACTGAAGAGAAGATTTAATAGGTTTTGTAACTATTAATAAAGGAACTTGGGAATTACAGTCCAAGAGCAGGCTTCTTCGATGGCTGCTTGGCTGTTCTCTTGGCAGTGGCTAGGTTTAGAACACCACAAGCAAAAACTGTGG
>NW_010392857.1:21196-35041 GCF_000710305.1 Buceros rhinoceros silvestris
AAATCCTGTGGCTGTGTGGTTTACTTTTTTAACCTTTGGCAGGCAGTGGCTGGCTTTAAACACTGAAGCATGAGGATTTGTATTGCTGCAGTTTAAGCACATGAATGTGTAAGTTTGGATTGAAAGTCAATGTCTTTATAGCCAATTTATACTATTTGAAAAGATGGAAACTGGGAGATGTCTCATATGCAGCAGTAAAATCGTGTTCAGGGATGCAGAATACTTTTTCGTCCTGGTTGGGCTTATAGAGACAAATAGGTTTGCATTTCGTGATCCACTTCTTAACACAGTGACCAGGGGTGGGATGTTAGGTAGCAAATAAGACACGGGTCTCTGGCCGTCGCCTAGATCTTACAACCTGTGTCCTTCTGTTAGGATGAGGAAGTGGTTTTTGTAATCTGTGCTTTGCAGGGTAGAAGTGCTGTGTAGGACATTCTATACTGGGACTTCTCACGCATGGTTCTTGGTCATGATGAGTAATGTCTTTCCCAGTCCTGTGTTAGAAAGGTGCTGTCTGTACTAAATACAGATTATTTTCTTTTATTCAAAATTTGTCAAAAAAAAAATGGACACGCTAAAACTACCAGTAGAATCTTAATGTTTTTTGGGTTTTTTTTCCTTCTTTTCTAGGAGCATCTGCCAGAGCTTTATGTGCACTTTCAGTCTCAGAGTTTCCACACTTCTATGTATGCATCGTCATGGTTTTTAACTATATTTCTTACGACTTTTCCACTACCAATTGCAACAAGAATATTTGATATCTTTATGTCTGAGGTAACTACTCAATGCTCGTGTTCTGTTTCAAAAGTAGCTGTTAAAAGCAGTTATTTAGGAATTGCTATCGATCCCATTATGGTGAGCAGATCTCAATTCCTCTTGTTTTCTAGTTCTTATGCTTATCAGATTATTTTCTAGGGGAAGATGTCTGTGTATGTAGTTTGTCAAGGAAGGAAGAGCAACTTAATTTTTAACCGTAGATGCTGTATACAAGTTTGTACTCTAAGCCTCTCAGAAGGGGTCTGGATGCAATGCGAGAGCATTTCATAGAACAGGGACATCAGTTTCTCCATATTATAGTAAGTCTGGGGTGAAAAGTAATGCTGTTTTCAGACCAAGGTTAAAGCTCCATGGGGATATGCAAGTCAAGAAGAGAGAGTGTTGTAATCTTTTCTTGTCCAGATGATGAACAGTAGCCAAAGAAAATTATGGACTTGTTCAGTGTCACTGTCACAAATACACCTAAGCTGTGTTTAGGATTAGAGCTTTGCGTGGTTGTAACTGGTAACAAACCAAAGCTTATGGTCTGTTTATGCTCTTGCTCTGCTATCATACTCTAGAAAATAGTAAGTCAAAGGTGGATTCTTTTGGTTTACACTCAAGAATGTCTAATTCGGTGTGTATGAGTGAGACATTCCCTTTATCTTTTAAATAGTTTAACTGCATTGCACCAAGCCTGAAGTTAAAATGGCTTTTTTGAGAAGTACCTGGGGGAGAGGTACTAGATATATGTGAAATGTTTGACAAAGAGAACGCCTGTTGCTCAAGGGCTTTTACCTCAGCACTAGCCTCTCTGAGGGCAGGGTGTGGCATCAGGACAAATAGCTGGACTACTTGTCCTCGGAACAAAATAGGAAACCCGGAAACCATTTGTTGAGAATTTTTTTGTTTGTTTGTTTCAATAGCCCCTTTTCTTGTTTGAGAAACTGTGTGAGATTTCCAACAGAAGTAAATAGTGGAATTGTTCTGTCCTGTTGACAATGCCGTGAATAATTGTTGGCTATTTCTTAACTTCTGTTTTCAGGGCTTAGAGATAGTATTTCGAGTAGGTTTAGCAGTACTTCAGATGAACCAGGCAGAATTACTGCAACTTGACATGGAAGGAATGTTACAGGTAAATTAAGATTACAATAATTTTAAGAGATGTCTAATGTGCGCGTGTGTATTTCCTTGCAGCTATTAATTATATGTAATCTTGTGCTCTGATTGCTTTTAGCACTTTCAAAAGGTCATTCCACATCAGTTTGACAGTGGTCCAGACAAATTAATCCAAGCATCTTACCAAGTCAAATACAATGCAAAAAAGATGAAAAAGTAGGTATAACATTTTGAAAAAATAGATTATACTGTTGCTAAGAGCTACTGTTTGTTTATCCTTACAACTAGTTATTTAATATTTCATTTTTAATTTTGCCATTTAAAAAATTTTCGGTGTTTTATACTGTAAACAGTTAAGACCTAACTTCTGTCTGCAAGAAAATTCTTCTAATGCAGTATTTACTATTTTTCTTAACTATAATAAAGCAGTGTCTTACTTACAAAAGTAACCTAAAAAGCTTTTGAAGAAAGCTGCAAGTTATGGGGGATTGCAGCACTTGTGTAAGCAGGATCTGAATAGAAGAAGCTGGGAGAGTGGCGTGGGGGGGTTTTGTTGGGCGGATTGTTTGTTTTTTTGAGGGTGAAGTAGGGAAAAGGTGTTAAACTTCATGATCTGGCCTAAATTCTTAAGACTGTAGTTCTTAGGAACTGGAAAAGTATTCGCGTGCTGAAGAGTGCATGTACGGTCAAGAGGAGTGCTGTTTAGAATATAAATTGATAAAACTTTGTGATACCATTGTAAAATAACTTCCATTCGGGTTTTGAAATCCTGAGCCATATTACTGCCTTTCTTCAAGTTAGTTGCACGTCTTCTCCTTTCTGCCTTTGGTAACTTGTGTTTTGATATGCTAAACTGGACGTACCGTGCTTTTCAGGGTTAGGTTTGGCGATTCTCCAGTCAGTTGTCGTGTATTGTACGTTCACTGTTCTTGCACTGCAGACTGTGCTAGGGGCCTTCAAGCTGAATTTGCCAATCCTTTGTCAGTGACCTGTGGTCAGTGCTGTAGAGTGATCTGTCTTCTCTAAAACAGAAACAAAGCTTTTAGGAAAAACATTTTCTCTGAAAGCCAATATAAATGTCTGTAGCTTGAAATCCTGCCAGTTTGAGTCTAAACTTCTTGTCTGCCTTCTGTAGAGACATTGCTTCTCTCAGCTTGTTTTTTCTTGTTGTTGCCTTTTTTCAATTCGGACAATTCTGTGGTTTGCTGGAGAGGGGCCAAAATTGCTTTGTTTAAGATATTTGTCTCAAGTCTCTTTGTATCTTTCTGTCTTCCAGGCTGTCCAAGCTCTGTCTATTGAATTGATTATTGTAGAACTGCATTGAGTGGTTATTACAGACTAGCTCCAAATCGTTGCCACTGTAAATGTATACAAGCAAGCACCTGCACTTTGGAGTGCTGGTTCAGTGTCTGTTCATATCTACAGAAGTCCTTGTGTTTAAATTTAATGTCCAGTCTAAATGTTTACAGGAGTGCATTTCAAGTGGCCACTTAAACAGAGAAAATACCAATAATCTGTATCTCTGTTCTACTGCTGTTCGGTAGGTTTTAAACCAAGTAAGTTACCCGCAGTTTTTCTAATCATAATGTGCTATTTCTAATTTTTAGGTTAGAAAAGGAATACACTACAATAAAGACAAAAGAAATGGAAGAGCAAGTTGAAATTAAAGTAAGAGAGCCTCAACAAATTTATTTATGGATCAGTTTAATTCCTAGATATGAGATTATGTATTTGATCTACATGTGTAGCAGGATATGTAATTGAGGTCCCCAGATACTTCACTTTCAGCGTTTGTGTTTGGGATGGCTATTCATAAAGGACGCTTACAGGGAATTTATTGAGACTTCTGGAGGACATTTAAAGAAAAATCTTTGCTGGAGGCCTATCTTCATTATTTTCTGCTGACTGAAGCTTGATTACTGATGGCCTCATTTGAGAGGATCTGAATGTGCTGGTTTAGATGTAGGTGTCCCACGTGGGAGGTTTGTAAGACGTGTGTTAAGAGCTTATCAGAATGCACTTGAGTGGTTTATCATTGATTTTGAGATCTTGATTTTTCTTACGTGTTGAACCCGAGATTGAGTGTCTTCTGTCTGTACTCACTTTTTTCTTTTGGAGCTTTTGCAATTGATACATAATGTGGAAAAAACCATCCTGCGAGTGCAGTTTGTTTCCCTTGCACTGACTGACCTACTTCCTGTATGTACTTAATCACTGCATCTTTTTGCTTTTGTGGCATAAATAGGCTTTTGGTACTTTTTTCTTTTTCACATTTTATTCACAGCATGGTGTTTGATCTGGATTTACTTCCTTGTGTCGTGTTTTTAGTCAGTTTCATAAGAAAAGGCAGTGGGAGAAACGACGGGGAAGTGCAGTATGTAAAGCTTAGTAAGGTGATCGAGGTGTGTCTTTCCTTCTCCCTGACCACTGCTAGTCATTTTGGCTTTCAAGATTGGTTTCTAACGGATCATGGGAGCACAAAGATGTTCCAGGCTTTTTCAGGCAATTTGTTATTGTTGTAACAGGCAGCAAAGCGGTTAGCAGCATTAGTACCTGCTGCAATGGCATCTGAAATCAGAAGATTTGCAGGAATTAAGTGACAGCTCTTTGCAGTAGGACAGAATGAAATAATTTAAAAGACAACTATAATTTTAGATTCTTGTATTTTAGCTTATTTCGAATCCTTCCCTGCTTCTTCCCTACCGTTCAGAAGAAACAAAACAAAACACAGACCTCCTCAACAAAACCAACCAACCAAAAAACCCCAACATCCCAAAGTTATCTGTTTCTAGGCCCTGTTTTGGGACCTTATATAAACCGTTTCTGACATGCTCTCTCCTAAGAAGCTCTGCTGTTGTAGGGAGGTGGAAAAACAAGCACATTGAATCTGCCTCTTAGCTTGGCAGAATAAAGCATTTCTAACTGATATCCATGGCTCTGTTCTTAGGGATACAGATCTCTTCTATATGAATGCTGACTGCTAAAATTTACAGGAAATGCACTGGTAAAAAAATCCAATTCAGTACAATCTTCTCACTTCCAGGGCATCTGAGGTAAAACATTTTCAGAATAACCTTACAGATTAAATACTGTATAATTTAATATAAATTATGGGGAGGAAAATGAAGGATATCTTGTAGCTATCTCCTTAGGCTGTCCAAGTGCAGGGAATGCACTTTCATGTCCCGTAACCGTGAAGACTCTGGCTCTGTTTATGAAGAGGAAGCTGTCAAGTCTAATCTATGGTTAAGCCCTGTGGTTCTCCTGCAGACAAACTGCTTTCATCTAATGCAGCACAGATTCTTCTGTATAGCACAAGACTTCTTCTCATCTTTGCTCTATTAAGATGCTTAAACTTGTCTTTTGAGTTAGTACATCATATGAAAAGGTCACTAATTATTTTTGTATTTATATTGATTTTCATAGATGTGATAAAAACATTGTTAGCTTGCTTGGCTTTTGTCAGACTTCCATTTGTTAACTTGAGAAATACAATTCTGAACTATTTACCTTCTAGAGGTTACGAACTGAAAATAGGCTCCTAAAACAGCGCATCGAAACACTAGAAAAAGTAAGTATGTTGTGATTAAATTTAATCAGTGTTAATTTATACTTAAATTGATGGCAATTTGATTATATGAAATAGGAATCTCAGAACTAAAGCTTATGGTTTTCTTGCTAATCTAACGGTGCTTAGCCAACTAGCGTGGCAATAACAAAACAGTTAGGGTTAGTGCTTGTGGATGTTTAAGGTTGTTATGTTTGGCTCTCAGTGAATATGAAATCAACTGTTTTGATGTTCCCAACTTCTGTTGTAGTGTTTTCTTTCTGTATTAGAAGAGTCTGTTCAAAGTCCAGAAGATGACGTGAAATAGTGGACTGCTTGGGTGGAAAAGAGCTTATTGTGAGAGAATCCTCAGTTTTCAAAATCTGAAGTCGCTGGGTGTTTTTTACATAGGAGAAAAATGACAGACCTACCAATGACCAGAAAGAGATGGAGATGAAGGCTGATTACTTCGTCGCTAGCGAATACAGCAGTAGAGCAGTGGTGTTGCAGCATTCACAATCAGTACAGGAAGTCTGCTGACGTTGATTTGGTTTACGTAGTTTTGAATATTTGTAGCAAGTTTGGGTGCATGGTGGGGAGAATATCTTTTAAGACTTCTCACAGATTTAGTCTGGAATAGAGTTTTCTTTGGCATCTTTGTAACTAGGTATGACTTTATAAGTATGCATGATGACCATTGTTAATACATAAGCCAGCATCTAGACCTTGCTCTCCAGTGGCCTCTCCTATATTCTGGTCTCGTGCTTCCTTTGACAGGTTGCATCTGAGCTGGTCTGCTCTAGAAAGAGAATGTTCTTATCCCTTAGCAAGTGTCTTTCAACAACTGAGATTAAATGCCCTTGTGAGCTGCAAACAGCTTATGTTTCACAGGGAAGAAAATGGTAAAGATACCATTTAGAGTGATGTAACTGAAAGATGTCACACTTGCAGATGTGAAATCCCTTAGTTTCTTGGAAAAACAGTCAATCTATGTCAAACTGTAATTAACTGATTTCTGAATCTAGTTTGTAAAAAATGCACATAATGAGGGCATTCTGAGAAAGTTGTAACAAAAAAATACAGTTTTATAAACATCTTTGTTTCTGATACTGGAATGCTGATAAACTTAACTGAAAAGAGCAGACTCTTCTGAAGAAGTTTGAAGAATCACTTCAATTCTCTTGGCAAATTTATAATAGTAAATATCCCTGTGTTATATTTGCAGAGTTTTGAAGTCAGATTTTTTTTTAATTAGGAAGTCCATGATGAACTGCCAGATGCTAGTGCTTTTTCAAATTCTGTGCTTAAAATTTCAGAATTCACTTTCAGAGTATTCTATTCTGACTGGAATTAGAACGTTTTGAAATTGGAAAATATTATCTGTTAATAAGATTAGTAAGATCATTATAATTACAGCATCTGAAAAACTAATCACGGTGTGAACAAACACATTCAGTTCTTCTGTTGGAAACATTTTTATTTTAAAATATTTTTTCCTCATCCTAACCCATATGATTTAGTTGCAATTTCCTTAGTGTACCTTAATGACAAACATCTTACCTTAACTTTTAAGTAATAGCTCTTACCAACTAGTTTGGACTTTAATAAGTTCCAAGGACAAAGGTGGTCTGTGGATACGTGTGTTCTCTGTTGTAGTATCAGCAAAAACTGAGTGCTTTCAAGGGTGATAGAGTAGAAATTAATTAAATGCGCAACAGGGCAGGGGGGAATGTAGTGCTTGTCAGTGTGCATAAATGAAAATTTCTTCCTTACAAAACTTTGGCAAGGGAAGAGAATCTATGAACTGTTCAATTGAGTTACTGCAAGAGCTCAGTAAAACAAAAACATTAGCTGTCATAGTTGACATTTTCTATTCGTGTCTGTCAGTTTGCACCATTTAACTTTCCTGCTTCATCTTTTTGGAAGCACTAGTTCTGCATGAATGCCTTAGTGCTTAGTGGAGTTTCCTTTGTGCTCAAATTTTGCCTTCCTTTCATGTTGTGGGCAGACCATAGACCACATCTTGCATCTACCTACTAGGCTGTATCAGATAATGTGTCAGTAACTTCTGTTAACTGGGGAAGCAAGCCATTCAGATAAAAACGCCTGGTCTCCTGTAGGTGGATTTTACTCAAATCTGGCATTGAGACGTTCTTGTATCAGAGACGGACTGTGTTCAGTCTGTTGCAGAACAGGCTGCTTCCTGGGACTTTCAGGCTGAGTTGCCTTAATTTATATGAAGAGTTGTTAATTTTGCAAAAAGAGTTGTACAGAAAATGGGTAGAATTTGGGCATTGTCGTCTTCTCGGCTCTTGTCTTTTTTGTCACTATTATCACCCCTTTGGTTTTTTTGGTTTTTCTTTTCCTTATTCCTATCTGAATTTTTCCTTTGTAGGAAAGTGCTTCCTTGGCAGATAGATTGATACAGGTATAGTCTTTTACTGTATGACTCTCTTCCCTACTCTCAAAAAACCCCCCGAACTACTTTAATGCATGCATATTTGCATGCTCTACTCTATTCCTGCCTTGCTGATTTGGAATAAATATAGAGCTAATCTTTTCCTAGAAACTTGTTTAATTTTGTTTACTAAGAGTTATAGAAACCAAATACCTGCATGTTGTTATATTTTTCCTAACCTGTAATTTTTTGGTACAAATTCCTATGACAAATGGATTCTATGACACTGTATTAACACTGAAATTTAATATTGTGAACTTAAATCTGTGCATGTACAACTGAGTAATACTGCATGAAAGGAATTTTGTTGAATGCAAGTACACAATTGTGCTTGCGAACGGATGCTGAAGCTTGTAATGAAGTACTAAAGCAGCTGTTTAGTACTACCTCATCCTAAAATTTCTACCAATTGTTCTACTCTGTGCTGTTTGCAAAACCAATCTGATGAAATAAGCAGCTAAGTATCACAAAGGCAATCTTTCTTGGATTTGTCCTCAATTGCTTAAAAAAAAAAAAAAATTATGTCCTAAGGGACAAGTGACAAGGGCCCAGGAGGCTGAGGAAAACTACCTCATAAAACGGGAGCTAGCCACCGTCAAACAGCAGAGTGATGAGACCATTACTAAACTGGAGCAAGCTGAGAATACCATCAGGGAGCTCCAACAGCAGCAGCAATGGGTAAGGAGCCTGGCAGCACATCATCTCATCCTTTTCACTCACTTGTGTTTATTTTTTCCTCATCATGACATGGTCTCTGTGCTGTCTTTGTAAATGCTTGTTCAATGTGATTTGCATTCTTAATTACACAAATTGGACTAAGTGATATTTTGTTCTGTTCTTACTGATAGATGAAATTCATAACCCTGGATAGATGTAATTGTTAGTTTAAAGCAAAACACACCAAGCCAAAATTGCAACAATAACAAGAAAACCCGACCTAAAAAGCCACCACCACCAAAGAAATACTAACAAAAAACCCCACACGAAACCTTTGGTAGCTCCTAGTGCTAAGAATCCAACCATTGCTCCGAATACTCAAATTTGAGAGTTGATTCATAATGCCTTTACATAGCTTCTCATTTAAGTCAGTCTCTTCCATGTTAACATTTCTTCTGCGTACCTGTATTTTTTTCCTAGTATGCTTTAATGTGCTGCTTTCAAAAATAAAAGGATTTTGTCCTGGAGTTAGGAACTGCAGGACTTTATTAAAAGATGTGCATTTATATGCAGATAGAGCATAAACAGAGGAAAATAACTTTTAGCAGCCGCGTGTAGCACTGCGATTGTATGTACCATGTGTTTTAGGTAGTACAAAGCGCAAGACTTGAGATTGTTACTGTGACACTGAAGTGACTTTCTTTAAGCCACTTACAGAAATGCTCAGTATCTTCTCATGAGAGAGGTAGGGAGACAGTTTCAGCAGTCTTCATGTACTTGCATAAACTGTGCACTAGCGGTGTTGATGTGAATATGCTCATATTGTTTTAAGTAAATGGTATCCGAGTGCTTGTTTGAAGCCCTGGGCTCTTCAGGTGTATGAAACACAGCTTTTCAGAACTACTGCAGCTGCTTACTGGATCCCTTACCGGCAGTATGGCAGTTCATTTTACACGTCTTCCACCAAAGCTCTGGAAATATTTGTCTCTCGTCTTGGAAGGTGGAGATGAGATTTACTGTTAGACCGATGAGAAATCATGACTTAAATGCAACATTATAGAAATAGTTTATTACGTCTGTTTAATGCATTTCAGTGTAAAAAAAAAAAGTATATCTTGTAGAATAGGTGCAAGGAGTTATTAATGAGCTCTTGCTCTGTAATGTATAATGCTGCTTTTTATTTAACTTTAGCAATTTTCTTTAGGGAAAAAAATGCAAAAATTGTGGTTAGGAAGATGGGGGTGTTCTAGCAACGCTTTCCAAAATTTTAGATGTGTTGTAATCTCTGAAGTGAAAGAAAATAAGAAAAGTGTGTAGGCTTGGCCAGCAGTTTACAGTCCGATTACAATAATACACATGTGTTTGGAATGTCTGTCTAGATGCATCCATGTTGTTTACCTGTACTCAACTGAAAGTTGTTAAAAGAGACTAAAACGCTATTTTTATCTATTAGTTAACTGATGGGTAGTAGGACTTTTAAAGCTAAGGATTTTAATTATGATGGGGATCTTATTTTGTTATGATGGGGACCTGACAGCTTGGCTATGCGTGGGAATTGGTCCTGAGCAAGGCTGTAGATAACTATGGATTGCAAAAACGGCTGTATTGGAGCTGCGAGAGCAGAAGGTTGGACAGGTACTGCAGGAGTGGAAAGTAAATAAAGTGCGGGAATGGGCAGTTAGTTTAAGAGCCACACTTCTACCCTGCATGCTGGCAGCCTTGTTTTCTTCCACTTAAATGTGATGTGACTGTAAGAAATAGTCTCGCTATGTGTGGAACTGAGGCTGTAAATGCATGTGGACATAGAGGGATTTGTGCCTAGTAGCTGGCTGGTTTTGCAGTGTAAGGAATAGCACTGTCATTCCGAGGATGCTCTGAGTTAACTTTAGACAATGTGTTGAAAGTGCTGTTGGGGTTTCAATTAGTAACTCCCTAGATTCTCTCCAGTAGTAAGACTTGTAATTGAAAAGGTTTTTAACCTTGTTTCCAAGCATGGAAACAGGAGCAACAAATGCAAACAGCTGCATGTGCTGAGGGCACCACCTCGTGGAAACCCGTGAAGTCCTTTTGAATTTTGGCATTTCACTTCCATCAGAGTACCCAAGTAAATCTCTTTGCCATTTCCCAGTGCCAGTGGGTTTGATCTTGGCAATACTCCTCTTCAGTATTGTCTTATGAATGTTTGCTTTAAATATTTTTAACCAATTACTTTAGTTTTGTTTGATTAGCAAAAATGCAGCCATTTATATCTGTACTTACTTAAAGATACAGCATCTACCCTATATATTTTATGATCTACAGCGTTTGCAATCTTGAGTTGTCTGTTTCAGCATGGTAGAAACTGTAAAGTTTGGGTATGAATTTCTGAATAGGAATGATGAAAAGAACTGCCTAAGGATACTTGCAGCTGCCTCTTCTGAACAACGCTATGAGATTTAAAAAGAGAAAAGAAAACACAAACCACTTCTACTTGTAAATCACGAAGCAGGAGAAATAAGAATCGAGTTTTTTGTTTTGTTAGTAGCAAAAATATTACCTGAGTGTTTCTAAGAAGACTAACGGATGCTTCCTAAAGTTATGCATTTGCATTTAAATAAGACCTAGGGTTTATGTTATCTGTTCTATGAGATTTGACAGCACAAGCTGGATGGCTTAAAGGTGAGTATTGAAAGTGCTTACAGGATATGTGTGTGTATGAAGAAATTCTCCGTTCCAGCATGTCTTTGTCAGGCTGAATACAGAGATCGGTAGGGGAGTGGTCCTTTGACTCAAGTCTAACACCGGAAGCCCGGATCACATACAACTTTAATTTTTCCTGTGCTGAAGTATTTACACGGAGTTTAGTTGAACCGGAATGACTTTATTACAAAATGTTGAGGCTACTTAGAAAGGTTCTTCTTACCATTGTTTCTTAGTGAAAGGAAGGGAAGTTCTGCTATAGTACTTCTCCCAGATGACCTGAAAACAGTACCAACGACCATGTAATAAATCATATATTAAGTGTCATCAAATGTATTCTACATATATCTGAATATATTTAAGGTCATTTGGAAATGGAAAAGAAAGCAGAAAATAAGGTTCGAGATGGAGACTTCACACTTAATTTTACTTTGGATGCGAACTTTTACAACTTGGAGAGCAACTCTGTCAGTGTAAGGTTTTTAAAACTGTATAACCTGTACAGTTTTGTAATATTGATAACTAGGAAAAAATAATTGTAAAGCCAACAATATTCTGAAGTGTTCTCGGAGTTCAGTGCTTCAGTTACCTAAACATTTGCCTGAATGATATTGGAGAGAATGGTACTAATCTGTTTTTGGGAAGTCTAATATAGCAAATCGCCAAAGGCTTCCAAATGTGGTGGGTAACCCAGACATTAAGAGGATGGTGTTTTCTTCCTCATATGCTAGTAAATAAAGAACTGCACAGGGGAAGTAGTGCCTCACTTCAACAGACTACAGGAGGGTTTTTTTGAGGCATGCCAAGAGCAATGGTGTTTGAGGAGTTAGGGGTGAGGGTAATCAGCTTGTTCTAACTCACTCTTGATAAATAGGTGTTGAAGTGGCTGGTTTTTTTTCTCTGTTCCTTTTTTCCTCTGGTTTCTAAATGAAAAAGATAGCTTCTGCTCAGTGTATAAGAATGAATAATTTAATGATTTCTGGCAGTTAAATACACCTCCAGAACACACATCTTGGTCTTGCCCAGTGATACTCTAATTTTCAATAGTTATCTGGTTCTTTAGTCTGAATGCTTGAAGATTGAATCTGAGAAATGAAAGGCAGTTCAAGCTAAAATTGCTTCGCATCTTATTTTTAAATAGGCTCTGCAAGTGTTTTATGTGAAGATAGACTTTTAATTGACTAAACATTCAGATGGAAGCATATGCATTTTGCGAGGTAACTTATAGCCACGTATTTGGTTATTGTTACAGCAAGTCCATAACACATAGTTTCTTTTCAGGAACTCATGCTAAAATGACTGATCACAATTAAGAGTATAATAATTAATATAGGGAATATATGCCCGTAAATGAGTGTTACAACCTTATGGAAAGCTTCACTTCATTTTACAGTATACTTTATGTCCTGATTTGCAATGAAAAAGCAGAAAATAAATATGGTCTTTAGTAAAGTGCTACAGTTAATACTTAAATGCGCAGACAAGGTTAGCTGGGCAGCTGCTGAACAGTCTTTTAGTTGCCCTTCAGTACAGAATACCAGAAAATCATTCTCTAATTACATGTATTAATCTGTCATCAGCCAAAATGATACTAGGAATGGTTGGTTGTGTCAGTCTCTGAGATTTTACTATTTCTGAGATTTTTAAGAAAAGTTGGGGGAAGATAAATGTGGTTGTGTGAGGCCAAGCAAGGACTTGTTTCTTTTAGAAGTAAATGTCTCTAGAACTACATTTTTAGTGCTTTATATATTACAGACTTGTTTTCAACACAGCCGAGAAAAACAGTGTTACTGCGTCTAAAATGTTTGGCTGGTGCCTGGAAATGTGGGTTCACGTTGTGGTTTTGTCACAGATTCTAGGGCTTAAGGCAAATATGTAGCAGGTTTTTTGCTAAAGTCGGTCTTAAGGTAGCTTTCAAACATTCTTTTGACTATAAACTAACATTATTTTTATATACTAAATTATTTAAATATGTGTGGTTTTTTTAGGAGCAAAAATCACAGATTTGAACTTGTGAATATAGTTTTTTAAATCTGTTTTGATCTTGGCTACATTTGTTTGTCAGTCTTTCAAGACTTGATTTAAAGTTTTTCATGGCTAAATAGATAAGTGCTCCTACTATACTCCTTTGGCAGGTGAAATCTAAAGACAGATTTAAAGGTACTACCTGTGCCTGAAACTGGCTAAGTGACTTTTCTTACACTCTCCATTACTTATTTGACAACTATTGGATAGATTTTTGTAGTGCAAAACTACACAGAGTACACTTACGTATTGTTGCAAAATCAGGATGTATTCAGGTCTTCAAATCTGCTGCTTTCTCTCAATTTCCTGGAAAGTAAGAGAGAACTTCTTACCTGAGGAAAGCACACTGCATTAATTCTTGTTAGATATATATCATGAACAGAATCTCAAACAGGAAACAGCGTTGATTTAAGTTGCCGTGTTTATCATCTGATGAACTTGTACAAACAGCCAGGGAATAAGAGTGAACCGAGGCCTGTTCTCCGTGTCTGCATGCAGTAACGTTTGCTTCTTGTGCTCCAGGATCATGTGAAGTGATTGCAGAAATGCATCAGCATTGACCACCCATCGTCTCCTTGCACTGTCAAGGGTTAGGGCTGGGCCA
>NW_010392858.1:0-229 GCF_000710305.1 Buceros rhinoceros silvestris
ACCCAGCCTCACAGATTTATGTCCATCTGAGTGGTGATCTGCTGCTGGTCACTCATCATTTCTGGTTGGATTATGGCACGTTTATTCTCCTCCCTATCACTGTCTTCCAACTCAAGGGGCTGGGCACTAAGAGAACAACTGGTCTTACTATTGAAGACTGAGGCGAAGGTGGCCTGGATTAAGTATCTCAGCCTTTTCCCTCATCCTTGGTCACTATGTGTCCCCCCAC
>NW_010392859.1:0-6309 GCF_000710305.1 Buceros rhinoceros silvestris
TAAAATAAAATAAATATTCTCTGAGCATTAATATTACATGCAGTACATTGATAGATATTTGCAAACCCAAATCCAGGAAAGTACAGGCCAGTTAGCCTCACCTCCATGCCTGGAAAGGTGATGGAACATCTCATTCTGTATGTGATCCCTAAGCCTGTGGATGAAAAGATTATCAGGAGTGATCAGCATGGATTCACCAAGGGGAAATCACGCTTGGCCAACCTGATAGCCTTCTATGATGGCATGACTGGCTGGGTGGATGAGGACAGAGCAGTGCATGTTGTCTGCATTGACTTCGGCAAGGCTTTTGATGCTGTCTTCCATAACATCCTCAGATGTAAACTTAGGAAATGTGAGTTAGGTAAGTGGACAGTGACATGGATTGAGAACTGGCTGAATGACAGAACTCAGAAGGTTGTGATTAGTGGTGCAGAGTCTGCTTGGAAGCCTGTAGCTAGTGGTGTTCCCCAGGTGTCAGTACTGGGTCAAGCGAAAAAATACACAATTAAAATTGTATTTAAGATATGTCTTATTAATTTGTCTGTCTCCAAATAGTCTTTCTGACTGAACAGAGCAGTGTTTTGTTTTGTTATCTGGTTTGCTCAAGATTACTCACTTTAGTGAATTTCTGAACTGTTAATAGAAGTTGTACTCACTGTTTCAGGAAATATAGGCTTTTATCTTCAGTGCTAAAGAAACATCTTGAGATACAATTTTTAAGATTTACCTTTCTAAATGTTATTTATATATAAAATCATTCTACATTGTAATTAAAAAAAAATTGAGTTAAATAAAATTATTTCCTTATCAGTTTTATTACTTGCAATTGAAACAAGTGTAGAGCTATGTCTATAAAATGAGTTTTTCCATTTTCTTCTACAAATTCCAATGTTGTGTCATGGTGGTTCTTCTTTGAATGTCAATATATAAACCAATAAAGTTCAGAATAAAACTTAAGAACGATGGTGCAATGGAAATTTGAGAATTCTAAATGTGAGTACTTGAAGATACAAAACTCATTCATACATGAATACTGGATATTTTCATGTAGACATTTTTGAAAGTTGGGCTTACAGACTGCATCTAAATTACGGTATAAGGAAATGACCAAAGCTTATTCTCAAGAAGTTACTTCTCCAGTAACACACACCTTGATGTTTTAACCTTCACTGAGGATCAAACCCTCAGGATCAAAGAATGTAAATTTAGAGTAATGCATTGGGCATTCTCTTTTTCAATAATTACATGAATGGTAGGCTGGAATTCAACAAGAAAACTTATTGCATGTC
The DNA here is from genome assembly GCF_000710305.1 of Buceros rhinoceros silvestris. Taxonomy (NCBI): domain Eukaryota; kingdom Metazoa; phylum Chordata; class Aves; order Bucerotiformes; family Bucerotidae; genus Buceros; species Buceros rhinoceros. The sequence continues at coordinate 1,290 of NW_010392859.1, forward strand.
TGTCCTGTGTGAGACATGTTGAACAAATGTCTTAACAGTACCTATTCTACTAAGTACTGTTGGGATTCCAGTTCCTTATTCTTTGGGGCAGAAACTACAGGTTCTCTTTATGTACTGTCTAACACAATAGTAATAAGAGGTATATAAAAGTATACACCAGTGTAGAGGTGACAATGCAAGCCCTGCATTAATGGCAAATGTTTATAAACTGGCTGCAAGGTGAAGAACGAGTTTAAATTTATTGTCAAAATTTGCTACAGATTAGAGAATATTATATGAATGTTTCATAGTTCTTGGATAGCCATTCTGCTCTGTACAGAATCATAGAATGTTTTGGATTGAAAAGGACCTTTAACGGTCCAAATCCCCACCCTGCAGTGAGCAGGGACATCTTCATCTAGGTCAGGTTGCTCAGAGCCCCATCCAGACTGACCTTGATTGTTGCTTCGTGGCCTAGGAAGCAAGGGAGTGGAGGAGGAAAGAGAAATCACCTCAGGTCTCAAGTGGGTTTCAGGTGACAGGGTGATTGTACTACCACAGGTTTCTACCACCTCTCTGGGCAATCTGTGCCACTGTTTCACCATCCTAATTGTAAAATATTACCTCCTTATATCTAGCCTGATCTCCCCCCTTTTAGTTTAAAACCATTATCACAACAAGCCCTGCTAAAAAGACTTCCCACATTGGTCTTATAGACCTTCTTTAAGCATTGAAAGGCCACAATAACATCTCCCTGGAGCCTTCTCTTCTCTGGGGTGAAGAATCCCAGCTCTCTCAGCCTTTTCTCAGATGAGAGCTGTTCCACCATCTGACTATTTTTACGGCCTTTCTCTGGACCCACTCCAACAGGTCCATGTCTTTCCTGTGCTGGTCTGCAAGCGTACATGGTGGCTCATGGCCAACCTTTCATTTGCCAGTACACACAAGTCCTTCTCTGCAGAGCTGCGATCAATCCCTTCATCCCCCAGTCTGTATTGATACTGGGGGTTCCCCAATCCAGGTGCAGGACCTTGCACTTGGCCTTGTTGAACCTTATGACTTCACGTAGCCCCACATCTCCAGCTTGTCCATGTCACTCTGAATGACACTCCATCACTCAGGCGTGTCAAATGCATCACTCAGTTTCATTTCATCTGCAAACTTGCTGAGGGTGCACTCAATTCCTCTGCCTATGTCATTGATGAAGATATTAAACAGCACTTGTCTTAGTATGGACTCCTGAGGGACACCACTTATTGCTAGTCTCCATCAGGAATTCAAGCCATTGACCACTACCCTCTGAATGTGACCATACAACCAATTCTTCACTCACTGAACAGTCCAGTTCTGCGGTCATTTTTCTTCTTTTTTCTAGTACTTACCACTGCAAAGGTTACTGATTATCTGCATTAGGACAAATGAAGAATCTTAATGCTTTCTTTTAATTAACTGTTTTTTTCTCAGTATTGCTTACTTACTGACTTGAAAGGGAACAGAATACTGTATTTCCCTCATCTCTCCCGAAGTCTGCTTTTTCTTAGTTGTCTTTGTGGAACCCTTTTGCACTCCCAGAAATTACTGCATGCACATTTATTTCCTTTGCTAATGATATTTATGACAGTTAAAGCCTTGCTTAGAAGTTTCTTTTTTACCCAAAAAATTATATGAAAACAGAATCATTGCTTGGAGCTTGCCTAAGGCATCACCTCTCAATACAAACGATTTCCAGAGCCATACTTTTACTGCAGTATGCATTCTCGCTGCACAACAGAGTATGCATTTGCTCAGCCAGATTCATACATTCGGCCACTACAATGTTCAAAAACCCAGAGGATATTTTTTTTTGCTTTTGCTCGCTTTCTTTCCTTTGTCTATGAGTTGTTCTTTCACACTTCCTTTCACTTTTTTTTTCTTTTGACCAATGCCTGATCAAACCATCTAGAAGTTCATTAGTTGATCAATCTTATTATTGTTTTAAATAACATTTTTATTGTAACTCAGCTCTGCTTAGAACAATGATTCAGTGAGGCCCTGAGCACTCTCAACTTCTTTTTGAGTCATGAGAAAACAGCCTTCAGTTTTATCAGCTCTCTACTTTGAATCACAAATTCACTGAGCATCAGTATAGAATTTACAGTGAGGAGTCTGAACTCAATTTGTACTCAAAAGTAAGTGCATTTAGGACCACTTACTGTCCACCTTTTTTCTTATTTTATCTTTTACATAAGAGTATGCATGAAAACTCACCTGAACAATGAGAATGAAGAGAAATTAACTAGGTCCAAAGAAGAAAACTATTAAATGTAGTATATCTTGCTCACTGAATAAAGTCAGACATGGTAATATCAGACTACTCATTAGATATTTTTTCTGTATGCTGCAGTGATAACCCTTTAATTGTCAGACAGAGGTTATTTTATTGAGGTAATGTCAAATACAGATGAAAGTCAAATAGTATGTGTTTAACTCTGTGATTAACGTTAACAGTCAGAAATGTAGCACAAAACCCAATGAAGCTCCTAATAAGATGTATTTGCTGCTGATGGCAGTGATGTTATTTGCACAGTAGTTGTTTTCATGTGGAAGCACTGCAAATATGCCCACACCTGTGCATTCAACTTCACGGCCTTTTCAATTATGAAAAATCTCACTAAGTTTAACTGGGATAACTCAACTTTACCTGCCTTTCAGAAGCAATTAACGAGTTCATGTGTATACTGTAGAAGACAAGAACATAATCTATGCAGATCAGCTTTTGGATAAAAGCTCCAAGACTGGTAACATTATTCAAACAGAAATGCCTAGCACGTAAGACAGAGCACCAAAAGGACTCTTTCTAAAATGGAGCTCATGCAGTCTAGTAGCCAGTCTGGATGCTGCCTCCCTTTCTTCTTACCAGGAGCCTCATCCAAGTTTCTAAACTATTCCTGGTGGTGTGCAGTTGTTAAGAGAAAATGTGGTTCAAATGTTAATGTAAACCTAACTGAATCTTTCCATAACCATAAGCAAGACAAGATTTGCCAGTAAAGGAAATACTTTATCGATTGACAAAAATAGATGAGTTTTCTGGCATAGCAAGCTTTTCTTTATCTGAAAGAAAAGCAGTGATTCAGATCTAAATGCCAGGTTTTGATATTTGTATGAAATTTATCAGATTATTGTGAGAAAAAACTGGGTTACACACTTGAAGTGGGAAGGAAGTAAATAAGGGAAGATCTGGTGTTTATTTTCCATGACAAAAGGAGCAGGACTTTTTTAAACATATAACACAAGACAGAATCCAGAGCATATGAGCATTAAGAGGTAGAATGAGAAAGTGTGAGGAACAGATTATACATCACAAAGCCATAAATTTATCAAGCCCATGAGTGATGAATTTGAGTTCTCAGGCTCACATTTCCGAGGCTTTTGTAGCTCTCTCTGAGTGAGAGATTCATGGTTGAGAGATTATTTTGTCAAGTAGCATCCTGGCAGACAGCATCTGCTTGTCCTAAGGAGATGGGAATGATTCCATCTGAAAAATGCCCTTTTTTTCCCCCACCATAGTAGCTGCCTTAGCAAATAATATCAGCTCTCTGGATAGATTTTGCCATATTTAGATTCCTAGATGATCAGGACCATAATAGCACTGCCATACAACATAATTTCTTTAGATCTTTCTCTCATGTAACCAAGTCAATGTGAAGGCATTTCGATAAACTCCTTTTTCACTCAGCTTCACTATCAGCCTTTGTCTTGAGGTCATTGCAGACAGTCTGTTCTCCCACTCTGAGTCTGAACCACTCTAGTTTGTCTTCAGGTCCCTCTCCGTTAACCCAGATTTAAAAACTCAAGTAATTTTTCTCTTTTTTTTTTTTCTCCCCAGAGCTAGAGTTTAACCTGAGAGACCTCCCCACAGTTATTCATAGGTCTGTGACTCTTCCTTTGCATGTAACAGACTTCTGCAGCCTCTAGATCCCTGTCCATTTTTGCCTGATCACTGACCCAACCACAAACTCCATCATAAAGGACATCACCTGAAAAGAGCAGATGATTGTTAAAAGGAATGAGACTTGTCAGCATACTTTGGGCCAGATTAATTTCCAGATCTAGTTTCATTAAATTAAATATTTATTTTGGGCTGAATTTGTTTCTATCATTTAGTGACTAATTAAAAAGACACCTTACAGCTCCCCTGAAATGTCATGATGAAGAAAGGTGGCCAAACATCCTCCTGGAAGCCTCTTCAGCATGTCATTTCTACTCTTTGGCAGCAGGGTCTCTCAGATGGACTACTTGCAACCCAAGGTAATTTTTTAACTCCAACTCACTCTTACTATTATGTTAAAATTGGCACTCATGAGGCATATTTTACAAGACTCGCTGATCTCTGAAAACATATTGTGGGAAATAAACCAAACAAACCAGAAAAAGCATTTATCAGGAAAGAGAATAGAGCTCATAGGGAACGGGTCATAAAGCTGAAGATTTGATACTTGATGTAAATACCCTGAAAATCTGCAGTATACTTAAGTACATGAAAAAGCGGTCTGTGTCAGCAAGCATTTTGTTTCAGGAAATCACGAAAGGGAGTCATAAAGTTTGCAAAGTGTTCCCGTGCCAAGCAGATAACTGATGCTTAAAGAGCTGTTAAATGTTATGTTCTAAATTGCAGCCCTAACAGAGAATTTGCCAACTAGAGGGTATTAATAATAAAAAAAAATTTTCATGTTTATACATTCTTTCATCTAAAGATCTCTGATGTACAATGTGCAATAGAGCTTCAAAATGCGTAACTAACAGAGATATGTAATTGACTATTGCTCCTTGCATAGACTGAGAAATAATATATAAATAAAGAGAAATAATATATAAAATAGTCAAACTCAGTATTACACAGCAAATAGTGAAAAAAATTCAGGATTAAACTGCTTGATTTTCTATACTGCATTCCTATGCAAGTAGCAAAATATGGGTATAGTATATTATAAAAGAGGACCAGTAGGATGAAATGTGGTCACCAACTTAGTCTTGCAATTGTGGCATTTACTTCCTATGTGTA
>NW_010392859.1:6430-6718 GCF_000710305.1 Buceros rhinoceros silvestris
GTGTAAGTTTTTCAGCTTTGGATGTATTAAAAATCCCAATACTTTTATAAAGCATCTTCTTTTATTTTGTGTTTGGTCTGGCTAAGATGGAGTTAATTTTCTCCATAACAGCCCTCATTGTTAGCTTGAAAGCTGTCGACACCAGTGTTTTGGCTACTGCTGAACAGTTCATGCACAGCATCAAGGCTGTCTCTCCAGGATTACCACTCTCACCAGTAGGCTGTGGGTGAGCAAGACCTTGTGAAGGAATATAGCCAAGACAGCTGACCCAAACTGACCAAGGGGATA
>NW_010392860.1:0-4621 GCF_000710305.1 Buceros rhinoceros silvestris
GCCGTGCCAGCCGCTCTTTCAGCTCCAGTTCAGATGGAGCTAGCGAGTCCTCATCTTCATCCTCATCCTCCCGGTCACGGTCACGATCGTTCTCCCCACCGCCCAAGCGGTGGCGAAGGTAAGCGGTGGAGCATCTGTCCGCTTGCTCTTTGTCTGGTGGCCAGTCATTTGTGAGGGAGCCCAGATACATCTTGATGGACCTGCTCGATGTCTGTATCAGATCGTTTTGTCCTTGTGGCCTTTCTGAAAGGTTGCCTGGCTTGCAGAGACCAGGGGAGCTGTTGTGACACCCTGCCAGTGGGTGTCTGGCTGAACCCCTGTCTGAACAGGTGTCCCTGCAAAGCCACCACTGAGCCAGGCTTTCCTGCTCCTGGAACACCATGGTACAAGTACTTGGCTTCACCTTGGCGTTTGCATGCTTTTTCTGGGGTATTATTGCAGGAGTTGGTGTTTGTGCTGTAGGGCAGTCTCAGCTCTACTTGTGGAAATGAGAGAAGCCACAAGGGAGCCCTCCAGGGAGCTGTTGGAGGCGAGCAGAGAAAACCCTGTCTGGCTGGGCTGCCTGAGGGGCTCCCTGCGCTCCTTACAGAGGTGACTGTGTAGGAAAGTGGGTCGACTTGGTCTCCATGGGATGCAATTTTTTTGGAGTCCCAGCTGGAGCAAGCGGCATTAGAGCTGGCGAGGGATCCCTCATCTGCCCTCCCCTGGGTGTTAAGCCAGTTCTGGAGACATCCCAGGGCACAAAGGGCTTCACCAGCCAAGGCCCCTCCATTAATAGCCAGTAGGTGTGGAGGCTGGAGCTGGAAAGGGCGTGTATATGGTGCCATGTCCCAGGGACGTGCAGCTCGGGGACTTGCCCTGTCTGGCTTGGCTTTCCAGCAAATGCAGCTGGCCCTGTGCTGGGATATGTCCTCACAGACTGTGCCATCCTGACCTACTGTCCTCCAGGAGATGTGGCAGTACGAGGCAGCACACCCCACTTGGGGCCTGAGTTTGCCTATGGCCGGGATGACTTGCAGGCAGCACATTTAGAGAGGGACCCTGCTGCTGGCTGGGGGCAGCACAGCTTCATCCCGGAGGGGTTTCAGTCCTGCTGCCCTTAAGCTGCACTTGCCCTGCCAGAGAAGCAGGTGGGAGGCGGTGGGCGCAGGAGCCCAGCCCTGTCCTCGGTGTGGCTGGAGGCATGTACCATCTCCGTTTGTGTGGCTGTTGAGTACAAAGTGGATGTGATGGCTCCCTGTCATCCTGTGCACCATGTGGGGCTCACCACGACAGCCCCAGCCCCACCTGGGCCCTTGCCAGGTCACAGTTGAGTGCTGCCTGGTTCCCCCCGACTATTTATTGCTCTTCAGAGGCAGTGCCTGTTGTGAGCCTGCTCCTTTTACGCTGCGATGTTTGGAGCCAAGTGGAGCAAAATCTTTCCCCTGGCAAACTTGGGCAGAAATTTCCTTATCCCAGCTCGCCCTGGGGATGGGTCCTGTCTGAGTGGGGTGCTGGGTACCTTGGGGAGGACAAAGGTCTTTCTCTTCTCTGGAGCCTTGTGGTCCTGATCGCAGGGAGGACTCAGCACTGAGCTGTGTCTCTCCTTTCCCCAGGTACCGCTCAAGATGTTCCCACAGCTCCTCCTCCCGCTCCAGCTGTGGGTCATGTGGCAGGTCACGGGATAGGTCCTCGTCCTCATCATCAGCGTCCTCCTACTCCTCCAGATCCACTTCCCGCAGCCAGTCCCGCTCCCCCTCGCCCCGCAGGAGGAGTAACAGGCGGAGAAGGTGAGTGTGGCCACCCTGCAGCAGCGTGAGCTCCCCCCAACCCATCTCCCAGCCTTCTGTGTCCCGGGCAGGGGTGCACCCATTCCGTCAGTATCTCTTCAGTATCTCTGGGATCCCTGCTGGTCCTCCCCATGATCCTGTAGCTCACGTGTGTGGTTTCTGCCCTACCAGATACAGTTTCGATGCACAGGACCACTACCAAAGGCAGAGGATCCTCCAGAAGGAACGTGCAATAGTGAGTGGAGGAGGGCTGGGAAGCTGGGGCTGGGGAGTCCACAGCCCCTCCATCACTTCAGGAAGCCTTGGGCTTGCAGCCTTGCATGCAGCATTGCTGGGACGCTTTGCCCAGAGCGTGGTGTCATGGGTGGCGATGCGGGGACGGAGCTCTGTGCAAGAGGTCCTGCTCACTGAGAGAGCTCGGAGATGCCGAGTGCCCTGTTCCCATCTCATGGGACATCCCTGCCCGCAGGAGGAGCGGCGAGTTGTGTTTATTGGCAAGATCCCCAGCAGAATGACCCGGTCGGAGCTGCGGCACCGCTTCTCTGTGTTCGGGGACATCGAGGAGTGCACCCTGCACTTCCGCTCTGAGGGGTAAGAGCTGCGGGGACATGGGCCAGCCCCTTCGCAGGGATGGCTCCTCTTGGACCTTTTCCCATTCCTCAAAGGGACAGACAAACATACTGTGTTACTGCTGATCTTCCTCCTTCCCCAACTCCAGGGACAACTATGGCTTTGTCACCTACCGCTATGCCGAGGAAGCCTTTGCTGCCATCGAGAGTGGGCACAAGCTGCGCCGCCCGGATGAGCAGCCCTTTGACCTGTGCTTTGGTGGCCGCAGGCAGTTCTGCAGGAGGAACTACGCTGACTTGGGTGAGTCACGCAGCCCCCAAGTTGTGGGGGGGACACCCTGGGTTCTTGCTCCTTCGCAGAGGTGGAAGAGTCCCTGTCCTTGCAGTCAGTCAGGCTTGGCTGGGCGGGGCCATGTCTAGGGATAGTCCTGCTCCAAGGGAGGTGGGACAGGGGCTCCCCATCTCTCCAGCGCTATGATGGAGGCCAGGTCTGATCCTCCATCCACCCATCCAGCTCTGGGTCTACAGGTTGGCAGGTGAAGCGAGTTGGGGAGGAGTTGCTGTGGGGATGGTCAGAACTGTGCTGGTGTCCCCATGGCTCAAGGCAGCCTCTCCCCGTGTTTTCCAGACTCAAACCGGGAGGATTTCGACCCAGCCCCCGTCAAGAGTAAATTCGACTCCCTGGACTTCGACACGCTGCTGCGGCAGGCACAGCGTAGCCTGCGGAGGTAGCGGCAGGCGAGGCGGAGTGCCCGCCCCCACTTTTATACTCAAATACAAAAGACAAAAAAAGTATGGAGAGAGAGATGGGGTTTTTAAGAAAAAGAAAAAGGAAAAAAAGAAATTTGTTTTATAACCAATATTTAAGGAGGACGGGTCATTTGCCTTTGACCGGAGGGGCCCAGGCGAGTGGCAGCCCCAGGCTTGCCCCAGCCATGTAATAAATGCAGATGCCCAAACAGCAGCACTGCCTCGTCTCCTCCTTTGCGGAGGCCATTCCCAGGCTCGGGCTCAGGCTGTGCCCCTTCGGGACCCCAGTGGCTCTGTGCTAGGGTATGGCTCCATGAGAGGTAGCACGTCTGGGACTGGGTTCAGTAGTGGGGTGTCTGGGGAAAGTGGGGCAGGACTGGGGTCATTGAGCTGCCCTGAGGGGTGTCTGGCAGCACCCAAATGGCCTGGCACCGGTCGAACGCCTCTTTGAGGATGGGCAGCACAGACTCCTCTTGGAGTTGAGGGCTCAGCGCACTGACCCCGAGGCACTCGACTGGGTTTTGGGGCCACCTGCACCTCACGTGGTGGCCACGGAGGGGCAGTGCAAGATCCTCCTCCGCGGCCGCTCCTTGCTGTGGGCTGGGGTACAAGGGGCTCAGCCCCTTGGCGGGAGCCCAGGCACAGCTTTGCATGCTCTGAGGGGAGAGTGCGCATCTGCGATGTCTGCCTGTCCCCTCCCAGCCTGCTCACTGGTTTTGCTCCAGCTTTCTGGAAGAGGAATGTCTGGCATCACACCTCTGGCTGTCCCTGAGGGAGAGTTGCTGGTGTGACTGGAGAGGGGTTACAGGCATCAGCAGCTGGCAGAGCACAGCAGGATGGTGCTTGGCACAGGAAGGATGGACAGTGACAAGGAGGGGATGCAGGCTGCCTGTCCAGGCAACCCGAGTGCGCTGCAGCTCATGGAGGAGAAGGGTGATCGCAGGCAGCCCCCAAGGGAGCATCCTTGGTCCTGCTGTCAAGCATCTTGCCTGCACCTCACTCTGAGCCAGTAGTGCTGGGGCCCTGCAGCCTGCCCTTGTGCTGGCAGCCAGAGAAAAGCCCTGCCTAGGGCTGCCCCTGGGCTGGGACAAGCCTGGGGATCCCCAGTACCAGAGTGAGGCTGAGCTGGCAGTGCTGGCTGGGAGCCCTGAGATGGCACTGAGCACCCTGGCTTCAGGACTGGGACAGGCTTGGGCAGGGTGTGGCGGGGCCCCATTGGGCCCCCTTTCAGCACACCCTGGGGTGCAGGGAGTCGGCAGGGTGACTTGTGTAGCTCTGTTGCTGGGCCCAGGAAGGACTCTGCAGTACCCCAGGTAGGTGGGGTGCAGTGAGGCTGCCAGTGGGTTGAGCCCTGGGGCAAGCTCCCACCCTGTCCTCTGCTACCTGGCCCTGGACTTTGCACAAGGGAGGGTCCAAGGAGGCAGCTGTAGGTAAAGGTGTGAGCGGGATGGGGGGCAAGGCAGGCAGTGGGCTGTTAATCAGTAATGCAGCTCTTCCCAGGAACGATGGCTTGGCAGGAGGGGGCAGGAGGGA
>NW_010392860.1:4651-10966 GCF_000710305.1 Buceros rhinoceros silvestris
AGTGGGGGCGAGGCAGGCATGGGGCTGTTAATCAGTAATGCAGCTCTTCCCAGGAACGATGGCTTGGCAGGAGGGTGCAGGAGGGAGACAAAGAGTGTCCATTTTTGGTCATCCATGCAAACAGCTTTTGCTGCTGCACACATGCAGCCCCTCTCTTGCCCAGGGCAGCTGATTCAGTCATGGTGCTGACAAGCGTCTCCCCAGACACCTGAGCTGCCACAGCAGCACTGAGGGAGTGTGGATCCAAGCAAGAGTGTGGCAGGGGGAATGTCTGTTCAACTAGCTTTGAAAACACCTGCAAGCTGCAAGGCTGACTTGGGTCTGAGGAAGGGCTTGTGTGCCCGAGAGCTGGGCTGTTTTCTTCAACTGATTTAGGAGGTCTGAAAGTTTCTTCACAGCCTTTCCCTGAACCCCTGCTGCAGCTGTGGAGGCAGGCAAGAGTTGGGAGTGTCATGGGAAGCCAGACCTGGCCATGGGGGGTGTCCCCTGGCAGAACGATCCCTAGGGATGTATTACCCCGTGGACCTGAGGTGCATTTAGGCAGCCCTGTGAGCGTGGTGTCACCCCGAGTGCGTGTGCTGCTGGCCACAGCGTGAACAAGGCTGTGTGCTTGCATTCCTGGGGCTGGGTTGCACGTGGTCCCCTCTCCTTGCTCCTGTGGGTGAGGAGAGGCAGGAGCTGTGAAAGTGTTGGTGTTGCCAGAAGAATTAACACCCTCCTGTTGTGCCCTATAAATCTTTCAAGTGTTAAGAGGCTGGCTTTATCCCCCCGTGTTACCCTTTAATGGTTTCCGTTGGCAATAACCTGGCCCTGTGCTCTGGGGTTATTGATTTAAAGTCTGTTGTGGAGGGTGTGAGAGTTGCAGAAAGGTGTTTTCCTGCTGCTCAGCCCGCGGCAGAGGCGCCATCGCAAAGAGGAGGCAGGAGAGCAAGAAGCAGTGCGCAGCCAGCTCTCTGGAAGTGTGGGTGCTGGTGGGAGCTGTCTGGAGAGGATCAGGGATCAGCGGCAAGGAGCAGCACTTGCAGCACATCTCTTGCTCAGGCCCTCAGCCCGCAGGCACGGCTGCAGCTGCAGAGGTGACCATAGCTGTCATGGTAGCAGGACAGCATGGGTGCATCCCCTCAGCTCTAACACAGGTGGGACATGACTGCCTTTGGCTCTTGGAGTGGATGTCCGTGGATGGTCCCTGGCTCAATGACAGGCAGCTCTGTGTGCCTGCCCCGTGCCAGCTGGACCACCCTGGCAGAGCCGGGCCTCAGCTCTCCTCTGCACGCACCAAAAGGTAAGTCCTGCTGGTGGCTGCATCACTGGCCCAGAATAGTCCCCCTGGCCTTGCAGTTGCCCTTTGGAAGAGGCTGGGGAGCAGCTCACGCACAGCCTTTGCCCCGCTGGCATCACTGGTACCCATTGGGGGTTTCCCCTGCCAGAGGCATGCCAGAGGTGAGGGACAGAGCTGGGGGTTTGTAAGGACCCCAGCTCCTGGGGGGAGACTCTTGGAAGCAAATCTGCTTCACCCAAGGCACATGGTGCATGTAGGACAGCATTCCTTCCCCCTGCAAGTCTCATCCTTCAGCATCATTCACTGCCCGCGTGAGTGGGTCTGCCCGAGCTGAAGCAGCCCGTGCCTGGGGACTACACAGGGGGTGTTACTAAGTGGAGCTGGGGTTTTCACTCTGTTTATGTTCAAGGCACTCTGAACCTTCCCTTTCTGATCCTGCTGCAGACTCCACTCTTGTGGTTTTCCTTAACCCTTCCTGCACCAGGCCCTGCCATCTGCACCCTTCTGCTAAAACAAACTTCCAAGGGACTGATACAGCTTTCAGCCCTTCCTCTTCCCTTTCCCTTCTCATTCCGTCTTGCATTAGTATGTTCTGAACAAGATCTCCAAGCTAGAAAGCAGCTAGAAGAGCAGCCAGAGTGGTCTTTCATTGTGGGTAAAACCTGGAAGATGAGGGGCCTGTGCTCTGTGCATCAGCTGGTTTGAACACCATGTGCAAAAGGCAGTGGGGCAGCAGGAGAGTGTGACAGCAGCGCTGCTTGCACACCTCTGCCCAGGCCGGGGGCTGCGCAGCCCTTGTCCCCATCGCTTTGCAGAGACCCTTATCCCTAGGAAAGGTTATTCTGGGACCTTGGATGGTGCTGGATGCTGAGCACCCACGTAGCCATGAGCTAGGTGGGCTTTTCCACATTTAGGATGTTCACACTTAAGATCCAACTTAAGATGTGCAGCGTGCTGATCCTGAAAACTGACAGTGGGGATCTCCTGTGGGGAGAGGTGCTGGACACAAACCTGGTTGTGCAGTGCCCCTTGCTCTTTGTACCCATTCCTGACTTGAGATTCGTCCTGACTCTGCACATCCAAGAGCTCAGGGGTCCTGTCCCAAAGCAGGGGCTGCTGCTGTATTGTGTCTGTGCCTCCCCAGCCTGGGCTCCTTGCCCTGGGAGCCTCACAGGGGTACCCAGCTTCCAGTTACCAGCAGAGAGGGGCCATGGGAGCTTGGTGCTGGGATCACTGTAAACGTGGGCTCAGAGGAGTCCCTGATTGCTGGGAGAGATGCTCTTTGCCTTACAGCACGCAGAGCCTGCAGGTTTGGGGCTCCCTCACTCTCACACCTCTGCTCTCTCACATATCCGTCGTCACAAACTCCCGCCTGCTTGCAAGCAAGCCCTGGAGGCCAGCCAGTGGTTGTGCGTGCTTTAAATCTGTGCTTGTACAGCTTACAGCTGCTTCTGCAGTTACCCTGTGTGCTGTGGTCACACAGGCGGTCCTCCAGGGTCACCCCATAGTCAAGCGTCCTGCAGTTGTGACTAAAGGTGCCATGAATGTTCTGCCAGTGCCTCTAAACTGGGCACCTGCTCCACTCACCTGGCAAACCAGATGCTGCAAGTGCTTCCTAACTCCTCTCAGCAAAAAAGCTGCATGTAGCGTGCCACAGGAAGCAAGCAGGGAGGTTAAGGGACCATCAGGACTGTAGCCTGGTGATGGCAGAGAATTTGTAAAAGAAAAAAATTACATAGGATCTAGAAAATAGACGTGAACCTGGAGGATTGAAAAAAAAAAAAAAACCAAAACCAAACCCAAGCGAAAAAAAAACCAAACTCAAAAACACACAAAAATGTGACCACAATTTTTCTATCAATCCAGGAAAATTCCCTCCTGACCCTAATCTGGCAATAGTGTTAAGCCTAATGTGTGAGCAGACCTCTGGGACTGTAATGCTGGGAGGACAAATGCACGAGACCCAGAGCTTCAGTGCAGGAAGGAGGAAAACCTCGGTACCTTTAAAAGCAAATTAAGGGGGAAGCTGGTCATCTTCACAGTGACCAGCAGAAACCTGGAAGCCTGGGGTCGAAGCAGCACCTCCTCCAGACAACCTTAGCGGTGCTGACTCCTTGGCCAGCCAGGAGCCGTGTCCCAGGCTGAGTTGCTCATCTCCAGGGCTCTGTTTAGAAGTTTATGGAGAGTTCTACCAAACTGTACATTAAATTGATCTGGTTTTCTCTGCCCCATTACTCTTCTTGGAAGGCTGGTCCAGAACTTCACTGCTGGCAAAGCCAGAAACGCCGATTCACCATCTAAACCTATTCATTATTTTGTGCCATTATTGTATGTCTTAAAGCTTTTTGTAACATTTTTTTTATTTACAATTTTATTTCAGTGGTTCTTCAGAAATACGTTTGTCCCCTCTCAGTTTCTGTCTGCCCAGAACACGACAAACTCTCCAAGGAGATCTTCATCAGCTGGTGCTTCTTTGTCTCAGTATCCAAATAGTTTTTCTCTGTGCAGTGGAGATTTATCCTTCCTGTATGCAGCGCTACGAGGGTGTTCTGGAAGAAATCTCACAATGCCTTGCGCAATGGCAATGATGTTTCTGTCTCTGCTAAAAATAACTTGTCTGATGCATCCTAGCATCATGCCATTCCTTTTTCACAGAAGAATCACACTGCTGCTTCACATTCATTCTTCAGTGCAGTGAGGTCTTTTCATTCCTTCGGTGCCTCCATTTCCTCAGTTTACACGCAGTGTCCTTATTGCTGGTCCCCACGCGTTTAAGTTTGCCCTTTCTTGCTATTACATTTTGCCCTGCTTCCCCTATCCCTTGACACGGTCAAGGTCCCCTTCTTTTTCCTTGATGAGAAACTACTTCTCTCCGTGCTTGCAACCCCTCCCAACCCTGTACTGCCTCCACATTTTGGGAGATTGCACTTGGCTCTTCTGAAATTACCAATGGATTCACTAACTTGCATTTATTCCCAAGATACAAGGTTGTGTTTGGTCTTGATGCAGCTTGGGCTGTCTCTCATGTATCTCCTTCCCAGCTTTGGGACTCATCTTCACCTTCAGCAGCAGTTCCTCCTAGTGCCCTGTCCTTAACTCTGAGTTGAGTGCCTTAGTCTAGGAGACCGGCAGCCCCATCTAGGTATAATTTCTATTGCCCTTTTCCCGTTTCATGGGGTATCACAGTGCTCCCCACATTCCTCTTACCACCTTTACCACCTGAAGCATAAACCCCCCACTTCTGGGTTTTGACCGCAGCTGGCTCATGTCTCCTCTTCCCCCACCTCCCTCCTTGCAGGCTCTGCTCCTCCCTGCAGGTCTGTTGCCTGGCTGGTGGAGCAATCTCACCGTTCTCTCAAACCATGTCGGAAATACTGTTGTGTTTTACATTACAACGAATCGATCAGGAAATTTGTGTTGTGTCTTGTCAGGGGATACCTGAGCCCTGCTATTCTGGCACTGTTTATTGCCTGGCATTCACTGGTAAATTAAAGGCTCCTGTAATTGCACAATTTCTACTCTTTATTCTTCCTGTAGCCTTAGAGACAGCACAGTTTATACTCAAGGCTGTATTTGTAGCTAATCCCTGAGAATACCTGTGCAGGGCCCTTTTTACCGCCTTCCTTACAGCTCCTCAGGACATGTCTTACCCATGTCATCCCCTTTCATGTCCTTACAATGACCTGTTTCATTAGCAGTGCTTCACAACTTCCTGCTCTCCTCTTTCTGACTGGGCACTCCCAACCAGCTTCTACCTGTGTTTATTGCTGCGGCTTTGTCACAGGCATCACACTCTGCCTCTGCTGAGCATCCCCACACGTGCTGGGGTGCACCGTCCTCTGGCTCATCTTATTGCCAGCGTGCCAAGGTTCTGGCTTGCCTGATGTAACCACAGCAAATAGCAGAGCCTGGGGACAAGCCTAGAGGCCACAGGCTCTCGCAGAATCTTAGAAGAAGACCTTGTGCAGGGAATGGATGAAGGGTATCGTCTTTCTAGTTTAACCTCAGAAGATCCTGCTTAGGTGACGAAAGAGCCTGAGAAGAAAACACTACTAGGACAAACAGATTTAACACCTTCTGGCTTAATGCAAGGGAGACCCACAAGCCCGTGTGAAAACGCTAAGCAAGGTAAATCGAGTGTGGCTGGAAGGCTTAGTCAGTGGGTGAATTACAAGGTTGTGAAATTGTGTACGATATCAATATTGCATACGAGCTCTGCTCCCAGGTGAACTGATGAGTATTGGAAAATGTATCTTTAAATAGCTTATTTTTAGAGACAGGAAGTATGTAGAGAAGGAGAGGAAATTATGCTTTCTCTGTTACCTAGGGACAGCTGGAACTTGTCCCTAAATAAAGAAGCTCTCCTTCAAGTACCTGGGGATAAAGGGATTCCTGAATACCCCTTATTCACTACAGTGATGCTGCACAGGCTTAGGAAACGGAAGTTTGACAGCTCTAGCCATGCAACCCAGGAGGGGACCTGCTCAACAGCATCATCCAAATGGCCTGATGAGGCTGACAAGCAAGATGCCTATAGTCCATCAGAGGTCTTGTGAAGTGCACTCCAGACACTTAATGTGTTGTGCAAAGATGGGCAGACTGGGCAACGTCTGTGTATCACAACTTCTAAGACCAGGGGTTCACTTAGTATGTAGGCAAAGTGCTTAACTGGTTAAATTAAGTGTGTAGCAGAAGATCGTAATCTTTGGGGAAACGCATGGTGCAAAGCATGAGGAACTACTTCAGACTGTGCTTGGGCTTTTATAGGCCTTGAAGCCTGGCTACTGGACAGTCAGACCCCACTCTGGTCCATGTTCACCAGCGGACCAGAGTACCTACGATCACACGTGAGTGAAGGGAGCTGCAGGGTGTATCTCGTAGGGAACTGTAGCTGCCCCTGGAGGAAAATGAGTAAGTCAGAGTCCTCTGGATGCTGGTGGAGGCCGACTCCAGAGAAGGCAGTGCTATTAATGGGCTGGATAAAAGGAATAGGTCAGAGCAGGACAGCGTCTGGAGTGCCAATAACAACCAGGGAA
>NW_010392860.1:11049-11681 GCF_000710305.1 Buceros rhinoceros silvestris
TGCCCAATAACAACCAGTGAAAGAGGTGACAGTAGCCGACACCACTTACTGCTATGGGCAGCTGTTCTCCTAATCCCCATCCCTGTCAACACCTCTAAACACCCCCACGTGAGAGCAAGGTTGAAGCAGTAACACCCCCCCCAGACCCGCCAGCTGAGCACAGTTTTGTCTTTGTTGCCTCTCCCTCGTGGTGCTTTGACTAGTGGCTGATGCCTCAGACCTTGGTTCTTCCCATTTGACTATTCACTTCAGAGTCATCTATTGACGAGAGGTCTGGAAGTTAACAGGGACTGAAATCCACTCCGAAATTGGCAGCCACCACTGTATTATGTTCAGCAGAATTATACATATACCCACTGCTGTTAAACTGCAGCTGCCTGGGAGGTGGTGCGGGATACGCCATAGCGAGCAAGAAAAAAAAATGTTTGCATGTGCACAACTGTGTCTGGTGACAGTAGCCTCTAGTCAAGGACATTTTTCTTGACTGCTTTTTCCTTAAAGCTCTCTGCTGGGCTCCTGTGTCCCTGTAGGCTGCCTCCTAGTGTGTAAAACTTGCTTTTATTAGTAATCTTCATGGTTTTAGCAGACTGCTGTTCAATAGCTGGTTTGGCTTACCTGAATTTTTTGGGTTG
>NW_010392860.1:11814-18506 GCF_000710305.1 Buceros rhinoceros silvestris
GGGGGGGGGGTTGTTTTGTTTTGCCTTTTTTTTTTTCTTTGTTTTTTTGTTTTTTAACTTGGCAGAATTTAGGATTTACTGTATTTCTTCTTTGGCCCTAACTTACTCTTTTTGAAGTTTCTAAATGTCTCATTTTCTCAGCTGTTTAACTGTGCCAGACATTTTTTTTGCCATTAGCATATTTTGAGTGATGGCATATTTAAGGCATTAAATACAGAGTCTCAATGCCATTGCAAGCATTTTGTCCTTTCATCAGCTACTCTTAAATTCTTCTTAATTACTCTGCTGACTTTTATGCTTCTTTCCTTTTGAAGGAGAATATACTCATCTCCCTTTTAAGTTACACTGCACTGCAGTGTACTTGTTTTGTTGCTCCTTCCTCTCCTGCTGTAACATTGGATTTGAGCACATTGTGTTCGTTACGACAAAGTGACTGTTCGCTATTACATTTCAAACTCTCTCCTATGTACTACTCGTGACTAAATCAAGAGTTCATCCTCCACTTGGCTCCTCTGAGTGGTCATTCTAAGAACTATTCATTTATCAGGGCTAAAAATACAGTCTTTGCATCATTCTTTTACATGGTATCTACCTGATCTGTATGGGGGTAATTAATATCTCCCATTATCATTATGTTTTCTCCCCTGACAACCTCTTTAAGTCCTCCAGCTGTTTTTCATTCCACTATCCTAATCAGGTGGGCAATAGTATATGCTCAGTATTATTAAGACACATGTCAATACATAATGGTTCTCTGGTAGTTTAAACAACAACCCAGGCTTTTTTTTTTTTTCACCTTTATCTCTCTTCTCCCCGCTCCCTCCCCCCGCCCCCTGCTGGAAGCTGCACAAATACTCTGCTAGTAGCCTAAATCATTTTCTGTGGCTTCACATCTTGAGCTGCTGCCCTGGCAAGCATCTTCCTACTGAAATGATAAGATCTTACATTGGCTTGGGTTTTTTGTTGTTGTTGCTTTTTTAAAATAAAATTCACATGCTCGGTGCCTAGCTCTGGGCTTCTCTCCATGAAAACGTCTTCCTTCACCAGCTCCTTTCTCAGTTTGCTGAATGTGCATTAGTAACTGAAAAGAAAACTTCTATCACCTTGGAGAAGGGCAGAGATACTTCCTAGCTGCCTGTGCTCCTCCATCTACTGTGAAGGCAAGCAGCACGTTACGTCATTGCTGGTTAGGGACAGCTTACTGTGTATAAAGACATGGAGCATTTTATACCCACAGCAGAGGTCTTCCCAGGGTGATGGGTATGGTCAGCATTCCCTAATGCCCTCCCTCTCTATTCAGAAACTGGCACTACGTTTGCCACTTCTCATGTCTTGATTACCAAGGCCAGCTTAAGCAGAAGGTTGTACACTGCATCAAATAATCCAGTGGTTTCTTATTTGAAAAGCTTTAAAGCTTTTGGGCAAGCGCTATCACAATTAGTCTTTTGTCACTGAGCCTCCAGCACCTCCCTCACACCTTTGCAGTGACCACAAACTAATTTAACACTGGGCATAGTTTTGAATGTGGCTGTGAGTGCAGGACACCAATGTCTGAAGCCCTTCTTGAGCGCTGCCTTTATTGTTGTAGTGTGTCAGGGTTGGGGCTCCTTCATGAGCAACTTTAAGTTCTCGAACCCTTTGCAGCCTTCGTTTTGGGGACACTGCATCTGTCAGGTTGCTGGTGTGCAAAGCTTGTAAGGTGCAACTGCCTGTTTCCCTTGCTTCTCCTCTAGGATGCACCAAGCCTGAGCTGCCCTCATGCTTGGTTGAGTTAAAGTTTCACTGTTTCCTGCTTGGGTAGTATTCATGGTTTTGGCCAAGCTCCCTAATGAACTGACACCCAGAAGACTGTGCTCTCTGCTCGTCACCCTGCTAAGAGCTTTGGGACCATACCGAGATGGTCACCATTCTTGCAGATTTGACTGAATCAGAACAAGGTTGATCAAGTTCCTGCAAATTTCCTGATAGTCAGCAGTGGCACAGATGAGAAATAGCTGAGCCTCTCCCCTCGAGCGGGAGAAAAGCAGAACCCAGAGGCTGGTTGTTTTTGAACTAGTCCAGAGTCTTCTGAAGGTGTAGCATTATCTACATTTAGCCTCTGATACAGACAAAAGAGCTCTCAAGTCATATTTGCTGCAGACAGCTCAGCTCTTCCAGCTCTGTCCTGGTTTCAGGTGAATGTTTCCTCATCCCCTTGAAGCAGTTACAGGTTGACCTAGTGTTCGCCTCACTGCATGCACCTTCTCTTTTATTGCAAAGGTGATCTTTTCTAGCCCATTTATTCAACCCTCCAGCTTTCATGTTCCTTTAATGGGAATAAACTCCTTGCTGTAAAACCCAGATTATTCCTGCCCGCCTTCCAAATCTGTCACTTTCTGATTACATCCATATTACAATTACTGACAACACGTGGTCTTGTGCACTAAAGTCCACCCTGAACTTAATGAATCTCTCTCTTGCTTTCAGGCTGATAGTCTGTCCATCTCTAGTGAAGCTGCTGTTGCACATGACTCTAAAATCCCCTGAAAAAGGGATCTAAGTGCGGCCCTCCTCATCCATCCTGTGTGCACTCCATGGTGGTTTGCAGACTGCTGTCCAGGGCGCAAATCGTGATGTTTCTCTTCCTGCTATCTGCGGATCATGGTGGGCATCGCTCCATGCTGTCCTCAGCTCGACAGCCTCTCGTCTGCCAGACTCACCTCTTGCAGGACTTGTGGTTGTGTCCATGGTGTCAAACCACAGCCCATAAGCTTTGCTTGGATGGAGTGACCTTTAGGGGTGACTTTTGCTGCACACTAAATGCTCAGTGCCTTGTCAAACATGGATTTTTTTGTCTCTTCCCATTGACTTGGGTAGAATTCCCAAAGTGCAGTGTTGTCTCCTCGGCCTGTGATCAGTCATGGTCTCACCTACGATGTAATTTTCTTTTTCTAAATTCCAGGCCAAAAAAGAAAAAATCTACCTTGTTAGGTTTGTTTCAGTGTAGGATGGAGTGCACACATATGTGCGAGCTTCTCCCTGCAGTGGGCCCTGGGACAAGCATTCAGTCTTGGCTTGTGTTATATTAACTTCATAATCTAAAGTTTGCTGGAGGGAACAATCCTGTCCTGGCGAGAAAACTGAGACGATAATATCTCTCTCTTGTTATGATAAATCATTTAACAAAGGCAATATATTGGAATTAAGCCACATTCCTCAGGAGAAGGTAAGTTTCTCCTCAGCCTTCAGTGAGGTCTCATTTGTTGCTTTGCTTGGCAGGACGTGGTCTGTGCTTGGTTTGTTCGGTTGGGGGCTCCCCCGAGGACTGGGTTGCTGGCTGCTTCATTCAAAAGCTCCCAGTGCGTGGACAGGGGCCGTTTCTGTGATGTGGTGAATATACTCTGGTGATGACTGGCAGAGGGTTACAAAATTCAATTTGTGCCTTTCTTCTTGCTGGTCTTTATTTGTACTTGTGAATCGATGATGCCTTTATTCGTACCTGTGAATCAATGCTGCCTTCCTGAGACCGCAGTAGCTCACATTTCCAACGGGCAGATTTCTTTCTCACCTTTCCTTGCTCCCCACACCTTCTCTCTCCAGCAGGAGCTCTGCCTAAACTGGGGTCTCGCTTGAGCACGTGAGGTGCTACCCTGGGGAGGAGTCCCAGCCTCCTTGTTTGGGGCCCATGACAAAGGCTGGCTGAACCAGGGGAAGCTGCAGCACACCCTTGTACTCTTTTGTGCCCTGTCTCTGGGGAGACCCATTGTGACCTGTAGGTTTGCACGTGCTTGGCAGTGTGCTGCTGCCTGTAGCAGATCGGCAGAAAAGTGTTTTGCTGGCATATCTACTCAAGAAAGAGGATAGTCCAAGGCTGCCTGTGCAAGTTTCACTGCACTGCAGCTGGCCCACTTCGTTCAGACATCTGCTGGGCTGGTGGAGAACATGCCACTTTCAGAACGGGGTTGCCTCCAGCACCAGCCACATGGGAACCACACTCTTGCAAACCACCAATTCACAGTCTGTCCTCTTCTCCCACCTCTGTGTATTCGTCCTGCGGGACCAGAGAGGCAGGCAGGTTACAGGGCGAGTGGGCAAATGGTGCTTCCACTGAATCCCATAAAGGCCATGGGATTCCATGGGGCTGTTTTTTATTCCTGCCACTCCCCTGCCTCTGGCATCTCAGGGGCTGTAACGATACTGGGT
Source organism: Buceros rhinoceros silvestris (assembly GCF_000710305.1). Classification (NCBI taxonomy): domain Eukaryota; kingdom Metazoa; phylum Chordata; class Aves; order Bucerotiformes; family Bucerotidae; genus Buceros; species Buceros rhinoceros. The sequence goes on from NW_010392860.1 coordinate 15,997, forward strand.
GTGGTTTCTTTCTTTTCTGTGGGCTCTCAAGTCTTTCTGAGTATTTTCTGTTCCTGTGGCAAAACGGATGTTGGAGAGACTTGCCGTAGAATCTGCCTTGAAAGTCTTACCTCCGAGATGCCAGGCCCTGCTCGGTGTTAAGTGAAATTGTCTGCAGCTCATTAACATCAAAGCATTTTCTCCACTGGCTTGGGCAGGTCAGTAGTAACCAGCAGATGAACCAGAGAGCAGCTACACTCTCCGCTGAGCTTTGCCTGCAAACAATTAACATCAAAGGGGAGCCACTGTGAAACAGGGCTAAAACAGCACTCCCACTGCAGCAAGTCTTACGGCTGATGGGGAAGCGGGGGGAGGCCAAAGCTCTGTCCCAGCTAGAGAGTTTGTGCTGAGGCGTTTGCAGGAGTGAGCAGAGGAATGGCTACCCGGGCCTGCTGACGGTGTTGGCCAAGAAAATGGAGGATCTACTTTGGTTTGAACACAACTGTCTGATGGTGTTGGTGGCAGCATGGTGCAAGCTCTGGTGTTTCAGACCCAGCCTAATTCTGGGATCAAGTCAGATCTGCCATCACCTTGGTACATTTGTGATTGTTCGCTTAGCTGCCGCTCTTTATAGGTCTCCTGGGGCCAGTCCCACTGTTTTTTACACCCTTCTTCTCCATTCCTCTGAATACAAAATTTTGGCTAGTGATTCCAGATGTTGCTGTCTTTTTCGTAAGCTACCCTTGACTGGCCATTTGTCCTTCCCCACAGGAGCCTCTGGAATGAAACCATTTTTAGATTATAGGACCATTCCCTTCCCCTAGATCTGAAGCACTTTCTCCTGCCTTATGTCCTGGATCCTCTGGTTCATGCTTTCCTCGTCCGCTTCCTCTCTGCTTTAGTGGTGGCTAAGAAACCTAGATTGTTGGTATTTATCATGCTAACAGTCTGTGATTAGTCCTGGGGTGGCAGCAGGGTTTGGAAAATGGATTAATTCTCATACGTGTCCCAGTCAGAGGTGAGCAGCTTTTTGGTAGGTGCTGCACCAGCACAGAATAGAAACGTGGGGCTGTCTCAAAGGAGTTTGCTATCTAAACATCAGTCTAGGAACAGAGGATTGCAAAAAGGAGAACAACAAAACTGTAACTCTCTATTAATAATGCCAGCGGACAAGATTAGAGATAGTATAACCACAGCAAGATGTGCCAGCCAGCGCAGGCTTCCTTCCTGCTAGCTCTGCTGTGGGAGTGCTAACCCCCAGCTGCAGGGCACATGGCAGAGCTGCAGGGTACAAGCAGAGCAAAGCCACCAAGGCTCACGGGTCGAAGTTGTAGGATGTGACTTTCAGGCAAGGTACTTTCTCCAGAGGGCAGGCGTGCGGAGTAGAAAAGCACACCTAATTCTGTTCATGCTTGCTCAAGAAAAGTGTGTTCAAAACTGATCAGGCACACTGAAGGACCACTAATATCATCTGAGCAACAGTGAAACTGCCACAGAAGGAGGAACTATGGAAATTTATCTTGCCTACAGCAGAAAAAGGAGGGCCATGTGGAGGCTGCGCCCAGAACTGTGTTAGAGGAAGGCTGGGGAGAAAAGATGCTTAAAAGAGCACTGTCCTTTCCTTAGAATTTATACCCTTTCCCCCCTGGAGCTTTCCCAGTATACTGGCAGAGCAATCACACCTCGGTTTTGCTTTCCTTTTGCTGACTGGCCAAACCAAGGTGCCCTGGTCTCCTTCTTCAGAACAGGCTCAGTGCTCTCCTACTTACGTGCACCAAGAGCCTGCTCTGTATCTTGGAGTTCCCTTTGAATAGGACAACTGGCTTACTGCAGCAGTGACCATCCCCGAACAGAGGCTTAAACACTCCTCTGTGGCCACAGGAAGCGTATCATCTGGGACATCCTGCTACTCCCTTTGCCAGCTTTGACCTCTCCACCTCACGAACTCCCTAATTGCGTGTGTGGCTTGGCAAGGTGAGGGTGACAGCTCTGAGGGTTAGGCTGAGGAATGAAGGTCACAACTCCCGGGCTTCGTCTCTGGCCGTGCGGCAGGGTTTGGGGTAAGACATTTCACCCTTCCAAGCTCGCCCCGAGCTTGCAGAGGGCTGGTGCCAATGTTTTCCTCCCGCGCAGGCAGCAGGCAGCACCAGGCCCTCCCTTGCCTATCGACGAGCTCACCCCTCGCCATCGTAAACGGTGTTATTACATCCTCAGCCCCGCTACAAGGCCTGAGCTTGTGCTGGAGCGAGGTCTTTGTTCCTGCGGTGGAGGGCTGAAGGGGTAAATGGGCGCCGCTGGAAACGCAGGAGGTGGCTGTGTCAGGGATGGTCACTGAGGGATCAGTACGAGGCGGCCCCTTGGCCACTGCAGCCTGGAGCCTTCCCCCTTCATCGCGGCCGCCGACAGACGCGCTGTTTGTACCTACACCGTGGGGCAGGCAAGGAGACCTCAACCCTTCCTGACAGAAAGCTGCGCGGGCCCTCGGGGCAGGGATGTCCGCTGGGGGCAGGGACGTCCCCTCGGGGGCGCCC
>NW_010392861.1:0-933 GCF_000710305.1 Buceros rhinoceros silvestris
CAGAAGCAAACTTGGCTCTTTCTATTGAGCGTTTTTGCTTTTTTGTTAAATCTCTCTCAGCCTTTACGAGCGTAACGAGTGTCTTTTTAACGCAGTGAAGCTCGCGCAGCCGGTGCCTGTGAAACGCCGCTTCAACATCCTCCAAGTGTTTGTGAGAACCTTGCAATAACAAAGTGCTCCGTGCGGCTGAAGAATGCCGCGGGAACAAAAGCCACATCAGCAGCGCAGGGGCTGGGGAGTACTAAAGAGTTGACAGGAATTTTAATATCAAACTCTCTCTCTTCCTTGTCCGTCGGGGTGTTCAGGAAGCCCTCTGGCTTATCGTAAAGCGGCACACGGCCCAGACAGGGGCTGGGGAGGTGAAAGGTGGCTTCCTGCCATTCTTCTCTGGAGCCGGGTTCCCATGGGCGGTCATGCCAGTTTGCCTCTGGTTTGTCCCACACTCGTGCGATTCGAGATCGGGCTTACGGCTGCTTCCAGGGACTGCAGTTTCATGGGCTAAGGGCGAGCTTAGGGTCTCCCAGCCATGAACCGCTTCAATGGACTCTGCAAGGTGTGCTCGGAGCGGAGATACAGACAGGTCTGTACCTCCCGGGGGAGCGGATCCGAGCGCCAGCGGGGGCGCGCGCTGCTGCGGGTCGCGGTCCAGGTTCTGGGTGTTCGTGGGCTGTCTCCCCCCGTTTCTGCGTGTGCTCTTTCTCGGGTGCTGATTTGCTGTCGTTAGCAAGTGATGGTATAGGGAGCACAAGGAAAGCGTCTCCCGATGGGTGTCTCCAGCTGCTGCTCGGTCTGTAAATGGGGAGAGCGGGGGAGCATTGACTGCATGACTGGGGGGTACACAGTGGAAGTGCTGAGCTGGGAGGTGGTGTCCCAGTTCACCCCTTGTTAGAGGAGAGGCAGGCGCAGCAGGGAGCCCAAACTCTGCCAGGCCGG
>NW_010392861.1:955-2713 GCF_000710305.1 Buceros rhinoceros silvestris
AGTGGAAGTTCTGAGCTGGGAGGTGGTGTCCCAGTTCACCCCTTGTTAGAGGAGAGGCAGGCGCAGCAGGGAGCCAAATCTCTGCCAGGCTGCTGCCGCCTCTTCCCAAAATCGGTTTAATGCGGATGTATTTGGGAATCGGGTGTTGTTGAAGCCAGCCCCACAACACGATCTGCTCTGTGAGAAGCAGGTTGCTGAGAAAGCTGGTGCAGGTTCCCTTGGAGCCGCTTGGTGTGTGACGCCGGGTGCTGGTTTTGCTTGTGTAGGTCCCGGTCTCCTGCGCTTACAAACATAATTTCCCCTCTGTGGTCTGGATTTGGGGCTCCCAGCTCACAGGCAGCTTTTCTGTGCCCTCCTGGGCTAATCCTTCCCGTCACGCTGACACCGTGGTGGGGGACCGTGTGTGCTGGGAACGGCGCAAAGAACCAGCTGAACTAAAGCCCTGCCTTCTCGCCAGGGCTGTCGTGCCTGGCTCACGCAGGTGAGCAGAGCTGTGCTCTGCTGTGCACCAGTGACAGCTGCCTGGGATCGGTCTCTTAGACCTCCTCGATTCTCTCTTTTGACTATTTCTTCGGTGTTTTTTGACAAATTATAGGTGCAGTGAGCCTCTGCGGTGCTGGAGTCTCTCAGCATCCTGCCACCCCCCTTCCAGCCTATGTCAGGTGCTCCTGCCCCTTAGTTCTGGGCACAGCGGTTTAGGTGGATGTGGGGAGCTGAGGAAAGTGAACCTCAGCAGCGAGAAGCTGCTGTTTGGTGGCACAGGAAAGGTGCCTCCCTCGATGCAGCACGAGAGGCAGACAGTTCAAGGAGAGGGAGATTTCTCAGCATAGGGGAAACTCTGGGCTGGGAAGGGACCGCGGAGAGTCTGTGGTGGGAGAGGTGCAGGGCTGGCTCCCGAGGTGCTGCTGGCAGCGCTTCCGCAGGACTCGATCCCCCGTGTTCTGTAGTAGAAACGTGAGGTTGGTTCGAAGGTGCGGAGCCACGAGCAGCCTCCTCCCTTGTTTGAGGCACCTGAGAGAAAAATGCTCAGTGCAGTGGTGCTGGACCTGCGTTCTCACCCTGCCAGGGAGAGACAGTTTCTCTTCTGAAGCCTGATGTTGTGCTGAGCAATCAGGCAGGATGAGGTGTGGAGAAAGGAAAGCTCGCTGCGTTTGCCCTCCCGTGGTAGAGGAGCAAGAACGCAGTTCCCCTCCTTGGCAGCTTCTGCTGAATTTCCTGTCTTCTCTCCGACTCTTTCTTCTCAAAATAATACAGATCAGGTGTGGGATTTTTTTCATTTCTTGTCTCTGTCAGTAAAACGAGGATCTTGACAAATGTCGTGGGGGATAATCAGGAGTTTGGAGAAACTGTCACGCTGAGCTGCTGCTGGAAGCCAACATAAACCCCCCCACTTTATTAATAAGCTCAATGCTTCTCGAATCGGGAGGAGAAACGAGTCTAAATCAGCACAGCACCCATCCTCCCCAAACTCGGCGAGACAGCCCTCACCCCAGCTAGCGGGGTGGTGCCCGCAGAGCCGGCTCCAGCCTGGATGCCGAGCGGACGGGAGTGCGCCGACCCCCACGGCTTCCTCTGGAGCGGAGCAGGGCTGTGTCTGCATGACCCCGCTGGAAGTGAAGCGTTTAAGGGACTTGCTGAGAGAAGCGGTGCTGGAGCCAGGCTGCCGGGTTTTCCTTTCTGATGGCTTTCAGACCTTTCCCAACACTTGCAAGAGCCGCGAGCGGAGGCGTGTGCGTGCTCAGCAAGCGCTCGTTTTGC
>NW_010392861.1:2837-4277 GCF_000710305.1 Buceros rhinoceros silvestris
TCGGTGTTGGCCTTGCTTTTCAGTGCCGTTTCCACCCCGCTTTGGCTGCAGCAGGGAAGAGACCCGTGGTCCGTGGGCTTCGCCGCGTGACGGTCCCTTCGGGGTCTGGGAGTGCCACATGCCTGCGTTCCTGATGGCCGTGGGGCAGCGTGTGGGTGGGAGGGGGGATGCCTGCGGCTGCTTTCCCGGGTGACTCTGGTGTCTCACTTCAGATTACGATCCCTCGAGGAAGCGATGGGTTTGGCTTCACAATCTGCTGCGACTCCCCAGTCCGCGTGCAGGCGGTGGACTCCGGTAAGAGATCAGATCGTTTTTATCCTTCTCGATTTCAGTGAATGACTCTGCTCCTTTCCTTTTTGCTTCCCAGAGCACGCTGTGATCCAGGAGCTGCCCTGCCTGGCAGGGCTCTGGTTTCCTCCAAGAAACTTCACTGAGTGAATTCTCTGTGGCCTCTTGTGAGGTCAGAGGCCACGGGGGCAGGACTGTGTCGCTATTCCGACAGTGTGGTGCAATCATTTGCAGAGATTTTGTTGCCTTCCCTCTCCAACCTGAGAGCTGGCCGGCTGGTTTGGAGACCAGTGGAAAGCATCTGGGCACGGGGGTGTCAGCCAGAGGGGAGCAGGATCATGGAAGCTCTCGGCTGCCTGAGTAGATCCTCTCAGTGTGGACCTGTGGGATGGACTCGGTGTCTCTGTACCTGCTGTCCACCAGGAACCACAGGACATTCATGCAGTAGCTCTGAGAGAGCATTTGTGGCTTCGTCCCAGCGCTCTGGGGGTGTGTGTGTGTCAGGTGAAGCTCCGGGTTCATCTGCCCCCAACTCGCTTTTGTGTGTGGATGTTGGGGAAGCAGATTGGGTTTGGAGGAGTGAGTGGTGCAAGCTGTGAAGCTGTTTGGGTGTCCACTGGCCCCAGGGCTTCTCCCCATCACACTCTCAGGTCTGTGTCCGGCAGGTGACTGGTGTTTGTCTCTGCTCTCCGTAGGTGGCCCAGCAGAAAAGGCCGGTCTGCAGCAGCTCGACACGGTGCTGCAGCTGAACGAGCAGCCCGTGGAGCACTGGAAATGCGTGGAGCTGGCACACGAAATCCGGTGAGCATCAGAGCAGGGCTCTGGGAGAGGCGGTTTGAGGGAGCCCAGGGCAGAGGAGCAGGAGCTTTGAGTGGCTACAGGAAGGGGAAGGAGATCATCCCTCAAGGAGGGATGCAGGAGATGGCGAAAGGACTCTGTGGAGCGCAAGAAGAAAGGATGCGGGGCCTGGGGAGGGCAGGAGAGGGGCAGAGGCGTTAGAGGAGGGGGGACTGCAGGGCTCACGGCTGTCTGAATGATGCAGGCCGCCTCGCTCCCTGCGGCTCCTCCTCTGACGTGCCCCACACTATCTCTTTCAGGAACTGTCCCACTGAGATCATTCTGCTGGTCTGGAGGCTCGTCCCACAGGTCAAG
>NW_010392861.1:4846-5866 GCF_000710305.1 Buceros rhinoceros silvestris
GGCTGCGTTTGCTGGACCCTCTCTTGGCCGATGCTTCAGCCCTATCGAGCATCGTCTCTAAGCATTTGCTCGAACACATGCGACTTTTACAAGCCAGGCCCATGTCCCTTGGAGGAGCTCTCCCTGATTTCCTGAAACTTTGACCAGTAGGAGTGTAGAAGCAGGGCGAAGGACCTGCTGCCTCCTCGCAGGGCTTGCTCCGGGGGTAGGGATGCGGGAAGGGTTTCCCCTGCGCAGACCACAGTGCGAGGCATTGCTCTCGTTTTCCGCTGGCGATAGGGCAGGAGTGAGTTCACCTCGCTGGAGCGCTTCGGCTTTGCTGGCCGTGGCCTGTGAAAACTCGCAGCTGGCTGCTGTAAAGTCTCCCTCAAACCTTTCTGGGTTGTGTCTTACAGCTGCTGAGGCCTGTCTACCAGGAGAACAACGCTACTGTGGGTAAGTTGCCGGTGTGCCGAACACTCTGCCCAGAGCACCCAGCAGAGCGAGGCAGGGTCTTTCTAGCACTCCTGAGTCCTTGCCCCTAGCGCTGCCGGGGAGTCCTTCACGTTTTGAGGACAGTGGCAGAAGACTGAAATTTTTGGGTAGGATCCTCTTCCCGCTCTGCCTCAAATGTAAAGGCAAGTGCCCCACCGCAGTCCCAGAGGAGAACACAGCTCCCGGTGTCACCAGATGAGCCTCGTGGTGAGAAGGTCTCTGAGGGAGCTCCCGGAGTGGCTGAGGGAGGCTGGTGGCCAGGACTTGCCATCAGGGGCACGAGGAAGGCACCACGTGTGCAGGCGCTGAGCACTGTTGTTCCCAAATGTGTCCCTGTCCCTGAGGCGTTTCCCTTCTCGTGCGCGATGGTGTGCTGGGGCGGCACCGATTGGTTTACGGTTGGATTCGATGATGCTCAATGTCTTTTCCAACCTGAACGATTCCGTGATTCTAATACTGTGGCCCCTGCCTTGAGGTTCATTTTCTTACCTTAGGGTAACGTTAGGGAGCGAGGGTGGCCGTGTCCTGGATTTGAGCAAGCAGTAG
>NW_010392861.1:5963-6495 GCF_000710305.1 Buceros rhinoceros silvestris
CAGTGGCGTGGATTTGAGCAAGCAGTAGTGCAGTATTTGGGGAACGCTCATTTCCAGGCCTGCCACACGGTCTCTGGCAGTCTCTGGACCAGCTCTCCCCAAAACCCCTTTGAAGCATAAACTCGCTTTCTACAACACGTAGGCTGGGGCTTCCTGGAGCTACGGGTATGGTTGGGCTGGCGGGGGGGGGCGCTCTGGGCTGAAACACCAGTTGCCCGCTCATCGATCTGGGCAGCCCCGCTTGCCCCCGCTCTGGGGATGGCCTCGGGTGAGCTGCGTGACCTTGCGGGGGTGTTTTTAACCGAGAAGTCCCTCCCGGCTTGGCAATGTTGTGCTGCCTGTCAGGATGGGGCAGTGGCCGCAGGAGCAGCGTGGGTCCGAGGCCCCCGCGCCTCGGATGCTCCCAGCCCTGGAGCTCTGCGGCCAAAAGACTTTTCCGCGGCTCAGCGGCAGGGGATGTTTTGTACCGCGGATAATTGCGACTTTCCTGCCGGTTGTGGAGCCTGTGGAGGGGTGAGGTGGGCTGTGGGGG
>NW_010392861.1:6552-9253 GCF_000710305.1 Buceros rhinoceros silvestris
GATGTTTTGTACCGCGGATAATTGCGACTTTCCTGCCGGTTGTGGAGCCTGTGAAGGGATGAGCTGGACTGTGGGGACTCGTTCTTACAGCAGGGCGGAATTTGAAAGACTCTGGGCTTCCCGTAGCAATCTTTAGTGATTGTTCTCGGTTTATTTAATGTCAAGTCTTCAGAGGGAGGAAGGTGTTCGTTACCCTGAGCAGGGATTGAGCGTGGCAGCATGGAGCTGGCCACCAGACACGGGGTGAAGGGAGCCGGCACTTCGGGCGGGCTGGATGGGTTTCTGCGCCAGCGTGCGGAGAGCAGGACTTGTGCAGGTGACAAAATGGGCTGGTTTAGGGGTAAGAGGAAAAGCAGCTCCCGAACAGCCCAGACAGATGCTGCCTGCCCTGTGCGGAGCTCTCTCGTGCTTTGGCTTTACCTGGCAGCGCAACCATGAAACAGGGAAAAGAGAGAATGTCAGGATTATTGCGCTTAGGGGTGGAAACAACCTTTCAGGTCACAAGGGCCACCCCCCTCCTAAGGGGGGCTGTCAAAGCAGGCAGCAAACAGCGGGTCTGGCTTGTCACCAGAGCGTGGTCTGGCTCCGCTGGTGTTTATCTGAAAGCAAACGCGCTGTTTCCTAATGCTTACTGGAACATGTTGTGTTGGGTACACTCACATATTTGCTTTGGACGAGACCTTATCTGCTCCCAGCCACGTGCTGAAGCGTTTTGGCTCGTTTCTGCTTGGGAAGGTTCTGAGCATCCGTGCAAAGGCAGAAGCTACTGTGCAGAAAGAGGCTGTGCTGGGAGCGGGAACTGCTGGGGCTGTGGGTGGCTGGAGGGAGGGGGGGATGTGGGGGGTCTCTGCTGGGACACCCCTCTGGCAGGAGGCTGCGGGGGGTTTGCTCTTACGTGTTCCTGAGATGTTGCTGTGGGGGAGAAAGGGTTAATGGTCCAGTTTCTCACTGGGTGTGATAACGTCCAAGTGGGTTTGAAAACCCCAGGTCTGCCTGCTGGACCCGCTGAGTGGGTGCGTCGCCTTCGGGAGGGAGCGAGGAACAACACGCTTCGGTTTTCCTTCTTTTGAGGAAGGCGTTGGTTAGGGAGACGTTCCGCTCCGGTGGGATTGTTCCCTCGAGTTTTAGGACCGAGCGGAGGTTGCTGGTGCCCAGCGGGACACGGTCTGGGGTTAAGGGCTCTTGGGGAGCGTGGATCTTCTCTCCCCAGCGTGGTAGGTCCTGCTGCTGCTGTGGTGGGAGTACGGCAGGAGAGATGGGCACTATGGGGCTGGGGACAGCAGGGGTGGCCCAGGCTGTACGCTGGGGTCACCAGCGAGTGCCGAGGCTGTTGGGCCTAATGGGTTAGTGTCATTAATAGGCAATATTTCATGGCTGCGCTCCGCCTGGCACCCATCCTGTCCCTGCACGCCTGGGAGCAGAGCAGCGCCGTGGGCAGGAGCTCGGCAGCTCTGTTCTGGTCTGGCGCGCTGGTCTCGTCCCAGCTCCTTGTGATGGCTCTGGGCAGGAGGACGCGCAGAGCCCTCCTCAGCACCCTGCCTGCGGCCGGTCACCCCCGCACCATCCAGCTGCTCACAGCCCGCTCTGTGGCCAGAGAAAACGTCGGCTTCTGTCCAGGCGAAGCATCCTCAGAGCACTCCCCATCCTGTGCCTGCATCTGTGAGACAAAACGCTGGTGGGAACCAGCTGGATATTTCCGAAGATACTCCTCTGGGCTGGGAGGCGAGGGCTGAGGAGCCCTTTACAGCAGCTGAAAGGGAAGGATGGGCTCACCCAGGCAGCAGCCAGCAATAACTGTGGATAATTATCAATGATGCTGTTAATCACGGGGTTCTCAATGGCAGTAGAGATTCGGGTTTGACGTGCCCCCTCGTGTCTCCTGGCCTCTAGCGATGCCGGGTGTGGGTGTGGAGCGACTGCGGTAGCTGGCGTTGGGAAAAGTCAGAATTCTGCGGGTCCAGCTGAGGTGGGAGGCTGCGACCGACAGCTTCTGCGTGATCCCTCCTCGGAACGAGCGTAACGGCGCTCTGCCGTGGCGAGGGACGGAGCGAAAGACCAGCCCGGCTGCTCGGCCTTTTTCTAGCACTGAAAGGTAATGCTGAAAACCAGCAATGGTGCTGCGCAGCCTCATGCAAAATGAGCTCATGCCTTATAAATACACCGTGTCTGGGGAACCAGCACATCCCGGGGAGCGGTTTGGATTGACCCCATGCGCTTGAATGTGTTTATCACTTCTGTCCCTTCCTCTGACACCTCCAATCTCAGTATCTTCAAAAAATGGGGATTAACCCTCCGCCCAGTGCCCCGTGATGTGGAATCCCTGCACTGCCATGGCCAGACTCCAGAGCAGACAGGACTCATGTGCATAAAAGTGTCCCAAGGTTTAAATTTCCAGTGTTTTGGTTTTTTTCCCCCCACCCTGAGTTAGTCACAAACAGTTTTCCTCTTCCTGGAAAGGGAGGGGTCGTAGTTCAGTGGCCCAGGCAGGTATTCCCCAATGGTGGGAACCTCCTGGGTGCTCCTGTGACTCACGAATGACCGTGTCAAGTCAGGTTTGGGGTTGTTCTGTATTTCTTACCTCGTTCTTTCAGTACTGCCCGGGGAGGAGGCAGTTCCACGTCTCCTACTCCAAAGCTGCGCAGAGGGCAGCGGCCCCCAAACAGGGGCAGAGGGGCTGCCCTGCCGCCGAGCGTGCTGTGGC
>NW_010392861.1:9305-9593 GCF_000710305.1 Buceros rhinoceros silvestris
CCAAAACGGGGCGGGGGGGGCTCCCCTCCAGCCGAGCGTGCTGTGGCTTCCCCCGTTTGTCCTTGGTGCACTCGGAGACCTGCCTGTGCTGCTGGCGTGATCCCATTAAGTCCTCGGTCCAGCAAGGGAGTAGCTCTTGACTGAGCAGAAGTATCGAGGGACATCTCGTCTTCCTTGAGGAGAAATGAAGTCGGAACCGTTGTTTCACGAGTCCCTGGAGGCTCTGGCAGCAGAGTGATGACTGGCCCCGCGGCTCGCGGCACCCACCCTGCCATTCGGGGATCTCGC
>NW_010392861.1:9751-10206 GCF_000710305.1 Buceros rhinoceros silvestris
CTCTCCGTGCCCTCCTCCAGCCCGCCAGCAGGATCGGGGCTGGCAGCAGGAGCTCTCTCCTGATCCCACGTTTCTTTCTGCTTCCTCTGTCGGCGCAGGAAACGCGTGTAAAGGGAAATCGCACGTGGGGTCCGGGAGAAAATCCAGGCTGATGAAGACGGTGCAGACGATGAAGGGCTACGGGAACTACCAGAACTGCACCATAGTGAGGCCGCACATCCCGCACTCCAGCTACGGCACGTACGTGACGCTGGCTCCCAAGGTGCTGGTGTTCCCCGTCTTCGTGCAGGTGAGCGCAGCGGGAAGCGAGGTGTTGGGGTCTGCCACTGTCAGTGCCCAGCGCGGCAGGTCGTGCCAGGGCTCGCTGGGTCCAGCCTGTCACCCATGGTGATATTTCCCACCAGTACGTATCGTTAGTGCTGTATCAGCCCCCGCTCTTCTCTCCTCTTGGCCAT
>NW_010392861.1:10261-10569 GCF_000710305.1 Buceros rhinoceros silvestris
CCTCGCTGGGTCCAGCCTGTCACCCATGGTGATATTTCCCACCAGTACGTACCGTGAGTGCTGGATCACCCCCCGCTCTCCTCTGCTGCTGGCCATACTCAGCACAGTGCTGTGTCCTGCCCAGGCGATTCTCTGCTGCAGCTTTTGTCCCTTCTCAGCTTCTCTGTTCAATGCTGGAGGTTCAGAGAAGGCTCCAACTGGGGCTGCAGCGTGGCGTGAGAAAGGGTGGGCTGGTTAGAGCCACTTTAACTTACCGGAGAAAAGGGGCTTAGGGGAGGGAGAGACCTTCTGGCTCTGACAACTCCCTG
>NW_010392861.1:10666-15560 GCF_000710305.1 Buceros rhinoceros silvestris
GCCTGGAGGGTTTCAGCCTGGAGAAAAGAGGGCTCAGGGTACACCTTTTGGCTCTCCACAACTCCCTGACAGGAGGTTGGAGTGAGGTGGGGTTGGTCTCTTCTCTCCAGGAACAAGAGACAGGATGACAGGAACGGGCCTCCAGTTGTCCCAGGAGAGGTTGCATTGTCCCTGAGAAATGATTTCTTCCCCATTGGGGTTGTGCTGGCCTGTCCCCGGCTGCCCAGGGCAGTGGTGTGCCGGGGAACGGGGGCACTCGAGGAGCTGAACGAGCTTTTCCAACCACAATGATTCTGTGATCCAGAAAATCACGCAGCAAATATTCTTGTCGGAGGGACGTGGGAACCTGGCGTGCCACTGTTGTGGTTGTGCTTCCTGCCAGAAGCGCCCAGAACCCAGCCCACGCTGGGCAGAACAGTCAGCGCAGAGGCAAGCGGCCGATTGTCTTTTTATAGCTGAGGCTGACGTAGGTGTCAAGCGTGAGGCTTGCTCTCTATCGCGGAGCTGGCCCGCAGACTTTCTTGGTGTGGGGCGACTTCTCCCTCCCTGAGTTACAGCTTGAAGTGAAGACAAAGTGGGTTTGGTGGGCGGAAAGTTTTTTTCTGGCAAACCACACTTCCAGTGGAAGGTTTGACTGTCTCTTTCTTTTTCTCTTTTTTTTTTTTTTCCCCCCCTCAAATGCAGCCGCTAGATCTTTGCAACCCAGCCCGGACTCTGCTGCTGTCGGAGGAGCTGCTGCTTCACGAGAGCAGAAGCAGGACTGTACAGGTAAGACTCTTCCCGCGCTGTCTGAGCTCTCGGAACATGCTCTGCTGCGATCAGAGTAAACGGAGAAGGGAAATGTTTTCTGTTTATCTTAATATGATATTTGGAAAAACTTGTGGCCACTTTATCAGGGGATGAACTAAATATCCAAACTCTTCTCTGCTGGAAATCCACTTTTTTCTTGTCCGTCTCCACGCTCACAAAGAAACTGCGCCTGGCAAACCCGCACCGGTCACAGCCCGTCGGCTGAGGCCACCGGCAGCCTCCCAAAGAGGGGGCTGAAGGGTCTTTTGTGCCAGCTTCGAGAACCAGACAGAGAACTTGCTACAGGGGTTGTCAAAAATTTGGTTCCTTGTCCAAATTCCTCACTTTTTTTTCTTACTTCAGCTTCTTTTCTGCAGTGTTTTTGGAGGGCTGTTAAAAATCTGGGGAAACTACTGGACCTTGGCTACAAGCTGAACGTGTGTGCGTGTGTGTGACAGCTTTCCACATCCCCGCCGGCAGAGGCTGGACCTGCTGGTCCCGTGTGCTGCGGGCTGCACGGTGAAGCCCGCGAAGCCCTGGAATCGGGGGCTGCGAGAGCCCACTAGTGCCGGAGGAAACTGCCGGTTTGGGGGTGTTTTCAGAGAACCTCACCGCTACAGAATAATTCGGTTTTGAATGTAGTTGGAGTGAGCAATGTGTCCTCCTCACGGCGCGTAAAGGAAGTTTTACTTGACTCATCTTAGTTTCTGGCGAGCACCTCCTGGGTGGTCACGGCAGAATCCAGAGACGCCTCGTACCGCTGGCCTGTCCAAAACAGTTCGAGACCGTGTTGTGTTCTGGGCTTCAACGTGTCGTTCATCCCTTGCTTTGACTTGAATCACTGGGGTTTTTTCTGCTAAAGTAGATGAAAAATTGCAGGATCAGTTGGGCGACTTGGCACTGGTTTGTACATAACCCCCTTCCCCTGCCTGTCCCGCTCCTCTTTGCTGCTCAGGGTCTTCTGGGCACCTGCCTGAGTGAAAATCAGGTAAGGCCATGGCTGCGGAGCCCAGCGGCGCTGCGATGGCTGGGGGGTGGCGGCCAGCCTGAAGCCAGGATGCCTCTCCTGGGTGGTTTGGAGTTGTTTGCTTTCAGGGCAGACTCAGAGGTCTGTGGTGGCAGTGAAATGTGGAATAGTTATGACTAACTAATGCCGTTCGCAGCCTGGGTGGAGTGTGTGTGTGCACGGGGTGTTCATATTTAGGTGATGGAGGAGCTCAGGACAACACGTGTGGAGGAGGTGTGCTGCTCCGTGCCCAGATAGCCGCGTTTCGGAGCAGGAGGGTGGCTCAGGGAAAGGATTCTGTTTGCTTACGATGCCCGAAGGATGAGTGTGAGGCTGGGAGAGGATGTCCCAGCTGGAGCTGCTGCCAGGAAAGGGCGGGATGCTGGCCAGGAGTGTGAGACAGCAGTTGAGAACGACGGTGTCTTGAGGCCGTGGTGGCTGTGTCAGCCTGGCAGAGGGGCCCGGCGAGAAGCTCTGACTAAGCGCCGTGAAAAAAGAGCAGCAGTGAATGGGAACAAGCATGTGGCAGCGTCTGCTTTGGGTGGCAGGAGACCTTCCCCCGGTGTGAACCCCGGCGTGGTGCTGGGGCCGCTGCTGCTGGGAGCTGGCAGCTGTAGGTAGCAACACCGGCGCATCAGCCCTGTCCCTGGGGAGGGGGTATCTCATGTCCGCAGCATGTCACAGGGTCACGACAGGCTTTGCAGAGCGTCAGGGAGTCAGTGCAGGTCTCGGAGACTCCCCTTTTCCAGCACAGCAGAGCTGGCTGCTGTGGCCCCCATGGGCCCTGAGACAGGGGAACCTGACCTTCGGAACCAGCAAGACCCAAAGTGGCCTGGGCACAGTGGCGCTTCCTCTGGGGCAGAAGTGGTCTTGTTCTCCTTCTGCTGGACTCGAGCTCTCTCCCTCTGCAGCCGTCTCCGCTGCTGAACAGAGACCGGCTTGTTTCTCACCCGTCCCTTCTCGTCCCGTGGTTTTCCATTTCCCCGGTGCTCCCCCCTCCCAGCTCGCTGGCTGGACGCTGCTCCCGTGGTGCGCAGGGCTGCGCCCTCTGGTCAGCCTGCCCAGGTGCAGGGGCTGGAGGTGCAGGTCCTCTTAAATTCTTTTGTCAACCCCCCCCAGTCTTTTCCCCTTGGCAATTTCCACGTCAGGCGCTGCGTCCTCGCCGAGCGAACTTTCCCATCTCCTGCAGGAGCCAACCTGTCTCTCTGGAGGCTCGCCAGGACCTGTCCTTGCCCTGACCTCACCTCTGGGGCGATCCTTAATCACATCCTGTCTAGACTTTGCTGCAGTTCCCGCTTTTCTGGCGTTCTGAAATCCCTCCTGCGGAGCGCAGAGGGGCCAGCAGCACGCCGCCGAGCGCGCACGAGGTGCTGAACGCGGGCTGCGTCCTTGTCGGTTCATCTCTAATGTACCTGGAGGGACGTTTCCAAAGCCCAGAGGGACCTTCACGGCGTGGGCCATGCTCGCCCCCTCCCCAGCTCTCTTTTCCGCTGTCCCGGCAGGGTCTCAAGATCAGGGTGGTTCTCCTGGAAGCTCTGGGAGAGCTGGGGACTTCCAGGAGCCCGCAGGACCCCTGTTTTATGCGCTGCTCCGCAGAGCCGGAGGCTTTCTCTCTCGTCCCGTGCTGCGCTGGGAGTTCGCGGCACTCCTGGCTGGGTCGGGGTTGCCAGCTCCCTGTTTCAGTGGGTGGCTCGGTTCGGCCGACGCTGTGGCTTGACCAAAACCCTCCTCCCTGGCACAGATGTCTCAAGATCTTGTTTTCAGCCTTTTTTAGACACTTTCATTTGGGTGAGAATACCAGAAATGTGCACTTACCTCCTCCCTCCTCCACACTATCCCAGGGACTCTGTCCCTTCTTTGTTGCCTCTTTCCTTACACCGCTTCCCTGTCGGCACAGCCCCTGTTTGTGCTGCTCTTCGAGGGTCGGTGCGTGACCCCTCGAGGTGTTCAGTGCCTGCTCTCCCCTGATGTTCTTGCTAGAGGAATATTTGATTCAGGTAGGCCAAGGGGAGCTTCAAAGTTGACAGCGAAAGCCTTCACCCTGGATCTGCTTTCGGAGGGTGTGGTGATGTCTCCATCCAAGTCTGGCTGAGCGTAAAGCTCCCTCCTGAGCGTGTCGATGCCACGCCAGCAATCTTGGTGGGAAAATAATGTGGAGGTGGTAAAAAAGGGTAAATGCACGTTGAGCTAAAAGCTGCTGGGCGGTCTGGGAGAACCTGTGCTTGATACGGGTACACGTGGAGGTAAAAACCCAGGAGCGAAGGACCAGGTTCTGCTTAGAGTCAGGTCTTGTAGCATGGAAACCAACGACTCGAAGGCTTTGGCATAACGCCGAAGGGTGGTGAAGTTTCCCTGCCCCAGGACGTTCGTGCCCGTCTCTGAAGTGCCGTGGCTGTGTACGTGCACCTACCCCACCTGCAGAGCCTTGGCGGCTTCTCTTGGCCGGGGCCGAGCTGACTGAGGCGCTGCTGTGTGAGGCGGGGGTGACCGGATTCCTTCAGCACCGTCTCCTGTTGTCTGGTCCCTATGAAAACTGAGCAGCTGCCAGTGCAAAGCTGCAGCTTGGAAGCCTCAGCTGAGGAGAGCGCGGACCAGAAGGGGCCGGGTGTTACCCCTGCGGGTGGGAGCTGTGTCACGCTGGGTCTGATGGGCCCAGCAGTGATGTCTGCTTCGTAGAGGATGCTGAGAATTTGGATGGTCTCACAAACCGGCTACAAGGGTAAATCAAGATCTGAAAAAAACCGAGGAAGGTGAAGAGAGCTTCATCCATTTAGCTCTGCTGAATGAATGGGGACGCCTGAACTCCGCAGATACAACCCTCAAACCGGTATCGCTGGAGTTTCTCTTTGGGGTTGCACCCAACGCTTCTGGAGGAGAATCCAGGACTGGTAAATAGGAAGGTGTGTGGCTCAGTCCTGGGGGGGATGATACCTGCCTTAGGAGCTCCCCTCCAGGGATTACAGGCTTCTCTGGCCAGTGATGCAGCGGCTCATCACCATGTTCTTCTTTCTGTCGTAAAATCTGCTGCTGCTTGACGCAGCTTCCCCAGCCCCCTCTGTCTGGCCGGGCACGGCTGTGAGACGTGCCGGAGGGGGGAAC
>NW_010392861.1:16008-16824 GCF_000710305.1 Buceros rhinoceros silvestris
GGGGGGATTCTCTGTGCGAGGCTGAGCGGGAGGGTGAGGACCAGAGTTTACCTGTTCTTGGCGTGAAGGTGCTCTGGCTGCAAGGCTTCATCTCTGGGCACCTTTTCAGAACAGTTTTGTGACTGTGTTTTGCTTTTCGAGGTGTGGTGATGGCTTCCTCCCCGCTGCGCTGGGGCCCCGTGGCAGTCCCGGCACTGATCTCCTGTCCTCGTGGTGGGGCGCACACCAACCCGCTGCCTTCCACCTTCCTCCCGGCTTTCGTTTTCTCTTGTTTTCTTTTAGGAAGCGCTTCAGACACGGCCTTTCCTTCGGGGACAGTGCGGTGCCAGCTCTGCTCTGTAGTTAGCCAGCTCTCGCAGAGGCTTTGCTCTTTGCCGGGGTGTGGAGCACACCCAGGTGAAGTGGCCGAGGTGTCAGTGTCAGCCTCTACCAACACTTTTCCCCCCTGTAAGATCTCTTCACGCCCCTCTGCCAGGTCTGTGACAGCTGCACCGTGGCCTTGCTCACTCAGGTAACGGCACCAGGGGGCCTGTCTCTGTCTTCAGAGGAGCCCTCTTACCGCGACCACGGTTTTAGTTTGGATTCTGGGGTAGGAAACGAGTCCTGGGAAGTACACAAAGGGACTCTGACTCTGCAAGGAGCAGCCCCATGGGTTCCGTGTCTTGCCGGGATGAACTCGGGCTCCGTGTTTCTTTTTTGTTTGCTCTGTTGCCTTTATGAGCCCTGTGATTTTTCATGGCAGATCCAGATCTGTTTGCAGAGGGCTCTTAGAGACGTGTTGCAGCTCGTCGGCGGGGGGGGGGGAACACCAGGAAG
>NW_010392861.1:17064-18204 GCF_000710305.1 Buceros rhinoceros silvestris
CTGCTCCCACCTCTGCGAGCAGGGTCGCCGGAGCCCTGGGCCTGGCGGTGCTGGGGTGCTGCTGGCAGGCTCTGGCTGCGTGGCTGGGACGACACCCTCGTTTTCTTCCCCCAGCAGCTCGGAGGAGCAGAGGCGCTGCTGGAAACCCTTTCGCGTGGAGCTGCTCTAAAATTGTCTTCCTGGAAGCAGCATCTAATAGAGATGCTCTTACGTAACCCACCCTGGCCGCGCTTTTATCTTCCCTACATCCTGAATTCAGTCAGCCCCATCTTCCCATCAAAGCACCACCTTACCTGGAAATACTTCTCGGGTATTTCTGGTCCCACGTTTCCCTGTTTCACTCTGCTTGGTTTTGAGGTTGTTATTTCCCCCTGCTGATCCTTCTGATCTTTTTTTTTTTTTTTTTTTTTTAAATGAAATCTTACATTTACCGCTGATGTATATGTGTTCTTTTGCCTTCTCTTTTCATGGACATCCTAGTGAATTAGCTCTTGTCAAATAAATGCCAGTGGTAACAAGGAATCTTGAATTGTGAGTGAGGGCCCTTTTTTGCTTTAAACTTCCATGTGTTTTAGGTCTTCATTTTCTCCCCTCCGTCTCCAGGATGACCACTTGCTGACCATGCTTTTATCTCCTTCACTTGGCTCTTCTCAAAATCCCTTTTTGAGAAGTTTTTGAGGGTTTCTTTGAGGCTGAGGAACCTGGAATGGCACCAGACACGTCCCAGAGAAGTTACTTTTTGGAACGAGGCTGGCATGGGAGAAAGTTTATAGTGTAGTTTGTCCTTTGTTATTCCTGGCGTTACTCACAAGGTCAGGAGTGATGAAGAGGTGAATGTGGGCGCTGGGCCAGCGGTGTGTGGAGAGCAGAGGAAGGGATTTTCCAAACAACACAGGGAAAAACAGACACTCCCTGGTTTCGTTGTCAGTTAAAGCTGTGCCAGCAGCTTTGTGCTTGCTAAGAATCCCACAGACACGAAGCTGTGCAGCAAGGAGAAATCCTGCGGCCAGGGCTCGAACTTGGTTTTGGAGCCAGATGCTGCTGCCCTGACGTGAGCCTCACCACAAACGGTTCCCCAGCTCGTCCTCCTCCTCATGGGTGTCCGTCAGCCGCTGGGCACGGAGACACGCCGCGCTGGGA
>NW_010392861.1:18356-22620 GCF_000710305.1 Buceros rhinoceros silvestris
GGAGACAAGCCGTGCTGGCAGCGCAGCGCAGCGCACAGTGACTCATCCCTGTGCAGAGCAAAGTCACCTCTCAGAGGGTGCCTTGGTGGTGGCAGCGGCGCCGGCTCCCAGGAAGCCGCTGGGACGCTGGCCTGTTGGCTGTGTTTTCGAAAGCGCTGCTGAAAGGCCACAGTGACTCATCCCTGTGCAGAGCAAAGTCACCTCTCAGAGGGTGCCTTGGTGGTGGCAGCGGCGCCGGCTCCCAGGAAGCCGCTGGGACGCTGGCCTGTTGGCTGTGTTTGCGAAAGCGCTGCTGAAAGGCCACAGAACCTTTGCTGCTGTTGCTCAGAGCTGCAAAGGAGCTCTGCCTTCGCTGTGGGGGGTTTTGGGGAGCACCCCAAGGCACGGGGAAATGCAGCCACGTGCCCACACACCGCGTCCTGTGCTGAGAGCAGTGCGTGGTTTGGCGCTGTGCAGAAGGTCCGGCATCCAGCGTGCCCACTGGCACCTTCGGGGTTTTGCTGTGTGCCCCCAGCTGTGCTGGAGAGCAGGACAGGCTCAACCCTCAGCTGCTGGCAGAGGGACCGCGCTGAGCTGCTCACCCCCAGCAGGCTTCTGGGTCGAGGAGCCCCAGTACAGTGGAGAAGCTCGTTCTTAGTCTAAAGATCCAACTATTCTGTCCTGCCTGAGCTGCGTGCTTACCACTGCCCTGGAGTAGCTCCCAGCCGCTAGGACTCCTGCCTCGCTGCCCGGAGCTGGGCAGACGCTCGGTTCGTGTTTGCTTTCCCCCCCTCAGCGCGGTGTAAGGGTGTCAGGCTGGTTCCCTGCAACTGCTCTGGTGGGTTCTGCTCTTGTAAAACCAAACTGCTGTTTTCTCAAAGGGAGCGAAATGGGGCGTGCGCAGACCGAGGCCAGCGAGAAGCTCCGTCGTGAGCGTGTTCGGGGTTAGGTCACAACCTCCCCAGCGTGCTGGGATTAGTCGGCAACTTATTCCCTCCTTCTGCGCCTCCGATTTATAACTTCTGTAAATGGGAAGTGACACAAGAGAGCAGCGGGTGTGTTTGTGTGGCGTTCAGCTGTCACGCAGGTTTATCCCTCTGGTCTCGGTAGGTGGCTGCCAAGTGGGGGGAGCCTCGTCCAAAGCTTCCTGGGAGCGCCCCGAGGGGTGTAGCAGCAATTGGCCCCTGAGGGAAGGGGTGCCTGGGCTGCCTGTGGTGGCTGGTGCGTCTCCCCAGGGTAGAGGACCTTTCCAGGACACTGAATTCCTTATAGCTGCTGCTTTGCTGCTCTTGTCCTTGCAGGTGACGCTGTTTGTCTACTCTGACCTGCTGCTCTTCACCAAGGAGGATGAGCCTGGGCGGTGCAATGTGCTGAGGAACCCTCTCTACCTGCAGAGTGTCAAGCTCCAGGAGGGTGAGTGGCTGCAGCAGTAGTTGGAGACATTTGGGGCATTTCTGGGCCACTAACTATAAACCCCATCGCTTCCAGTATGTAACGGTACCATCCAACTGGTGCTGCCAGATCATCCTTTCTTGGAGGCCAGCACCACCCTTCCCATCCCGGCATTAACCCAGTCCCTGGAGGCTCCATCTCCTGGGACCGCAGAGGCACTCAGGGAACAGCCCGTTCCGGGGCTTTGTGGGTGCGTCTCGGGTTTGGGGCTGGCATTCCCCGGGTCTGCCCGGGCTGCGCTCTTCCCCGTGCTGGTGTTACAGCGGGGGCTTGCCGAGGCTGGGAAAGGGAAGTGAAGGCTTGAGGTTTTCCCCGTGGTGCCTCGAGAGAGAGTTCAGAGGTTGTCTCCGAGGGAGTCTGGGCCCTACTGACCTTTACTTTGCTACTTCTCTGTTCAGCCGCCTGCAGCTTCCCCCGCACCAGCACCCCTCCCCCGAGCACGCCCCATGGCGAGGAAAGAGCAAAGCCTGGCGGTGGTGGGAGGCTGTGGGCCGTGCCCTTGCTCGCTTCCCCTTGGCTGGGCTTTTACATCCAGCGGAGGGCTCAAGGAGGGCTCCTAGGGCAGGGGGGGGACTTGAAGTCGGTTATTTGAAGTTGGAATGCTGAGGCTGTGTCACAGATGACCTTTAGCTATTCAGGGCCAAAAGAGGAACAAACGAATTAGGGCAGGGGGGTGACTTGAAGTCGGTTATTTGAAGTTGGAATGCTGAGGCTGTGTCACAGATGACCTTTAGCTATTCAGGGCCAAAAGAGGAACAAACGAATTGCTCTACCACATCCTATTTGCTACGGTGGAGCCGGTCCTCGGCCCTGGGCCCAGTCCCACCTTGGTTCTTCGGGGCAGTCGCTTTTCGGGCACAGGCTTGTTTTGTGTCCAGTCACCCGACGGCGTCAGCGTGGGGCTGGTGCCCCAGCTCCTCGAGCCGAGGCACTCGGTGCTGCTGGACTGGGACCCCACGTGGGAAATCGTGATTAGATACCAGGACAAACTCTTCCGTGGTGAGTCAAATATTAGTCAGATATGAAGTTGCCCAGAGAGACTGTGGATCTCCATCCCTGGAGGTGTCCGGGAATCTACTGGGCATGACCATGAGCACCCTTCCTGATCCGAGAGCGTCGGTCAGGGGCTTGGACTAGCGACCACCAGAGGGTCGCTCCCAGGCCGAGTTACTCTGTAACTGTATGAACTGACGTCTTTACGCGGTCCCATGGCTCGGACCGAAAGGGATTCATCCAGATCGGCGCTGCTTCTCCAAAGGGGTTGTTTTGCGGATCAGCTTTGCCCCTTCCCGTGGTTTTTCCCTGCGAGCTGGGAGCTCTGTGGATGAGCTGCGTCTCTCCACGCTGTGGTGAGCCTCAGCACTGAGGATCTGCCCTGCTGCGCCAGACACCGCGGGCGGCCTGTCAGCTGTTATTTCCCATTTCCAGCAATACTTCTCCTCCCAGATTAATTCACTATTTGGGGAGGGAGATGAGGCACCGCAGCTCCAGCCATTTAGGGAAGTCATTGAAGCTTCCCTGGGGTTTGTCGAGTTTGTTCTCAGAGCTGCTTATTTCTAGGAAACGGACAGAAGAAATTGTTCCTCGTTGAAGTGCTCGTTGGTCAGTGCCCACTCCCGGCGCGCGTGCACGTGCCGCCCCTGCCTGCATTCAGAGGCTGGGAGTAACCCTGCTCTTGATCGAGGAAATCAGCTTCCCTGGTGCTGGTCCTGGCTCCGTGCTCGAAGGTCTCTTTGCAGCTCGGCACGGGAATGTGCCTCCTCACCTCGGGCAGAGCGGTCGGATTTTGTGAGCGGTTTCCTGCCACTTGTTTCCCTGTTGCCCCTTATTTTCCCTGTTGCCGTAACTCGGCTGGATCACATCTGGAGTAGCTTAACAAGCCTCTCCAAGGGGATGTTTGGCTCTGTGGTGCTGAAGCGCCCCCCGTACGCTGGGAATCCAGCGCAGCCGGTTTGCAGGCAGCTCACCCTCCTGCTCTGGGCAGGGCTGCCTCGAAGGCGGGTGGAACGAGCAGGAAGATGTCCGTCTCTTTTGGCAGGGGGTCTCTGTTGCTCTCCTGAATCACTGAATGGCACAGTAATAGGAACAGGCGTATTGCTGAGTGCAACAATTGGGACATCTCCGGTACACTGAAGACCATTGTGATGTTTCCTGTTTCTGCTGCTCGCTGCTCTGTGCGAAAGCAAATCAGTATAATCTGCTTTACAATGCTCTGTCTTCCTGCT
Organism: Buceros rhinoceros silvestris; assembly: GCF_000710305.1. NCBI lineage: Eukaryota > Metazoa > Chordata > Aves > Bucerotiformes > Bucerotidae > Buceros > Buceros rhinoceros. The sequence continues at coordinate 22,013 of NW_010392861.1, forward strand.
TTAGAAGCCGAGCGCGGCTGATGAGCACCACAGTGGCCAACGCTTCCAGCGCGGCAGCGCTGGCTTCCTCACTAGATACTGTGGGAATTTCCACGCTAAGGTCACCGCCTCGCTGGGATCCTGGCCCCCTGGGTGGGTGTGCTTGGCTTTGGAACGAGACCCCCGGGCTGTGAGCCCCATTCCCAGCTGGGATCCTGCGAACAGAAGCCGAGCGCGGCTGATGAGCACCACAGTGGCCAACGCTTCCAGCGCGGCAGCGCTGGCTTCCTCACTAGATACTGTGGGAATTTCCACGCTAAGGTCACCGCCTCGCTGGGATCCTGGCCCCCTGGGTGGGTGTGCTTGGCTTTGGAACGAGACCCCCGGGCTGTGAGCCCCATTCCCAGCTGGGATCCTGCGAACAAGGACTTTGCATGTGCTGCTTGGCTGTCCTCGCCATCCCGACCCGCCGCGACTTACAGCAACCAGCGCCAAGATAGTTTGAGGCCAGGAATGTGATCTGTGGGGCTTCTGCCCTGCCATGGCTTCTCCCTGCTGCCCCAAGGGTGCTGGGAAGCACCCAGGGCTTGCACCCTGCCCCACCTCCCCAGGGACATGTGCCACAGGGA
>NW_010392861.1:22716-23324 GCF_000710305.1 Buceros rhinoceros silvestris
GGCCTCCCCCCCTGCCACCCCTCCCCAGGGACATGGGCCACAGGGACGTGGTAGCCAGCTTTGGAGGTGCACAACAGCCTTCCTCTCTCCCCAGGCACCCAGGGTCCTGCAGCACCCTGCCCTGTGAGCTCCTCGGTGGGTGCTGGGTGCACTCCTGCCCTCACTGAGCAGATGTGAGGGGCTGGGAGGGGGTTGCTGTCCTCACTGTGGGCATTGCCACAGTCTGCTGGGCCATGCTGGGAGCCTGGGGAGAGGAGCAGGACCATCTTCTTCCCTCTTTTCCCATCTTCCAGACCCAACGCTCGGCATGTGGCACCCCCGTCCTGCAAGCAGCGGGTGTTTTCCGTGGGTTGCCCGGGGGAGGCGGGCAGAGCCAGGGCGGCGCTGGAGGCTGCTGCTGTGCCGGCAGCTGCGTTAGCGCCTGCCCCACGCGTCAGCATGGGCGTGCGGGAAGAGGCTTAGCCCGAGAGGGGGACGAGTCCCCACAAAACCCACACCCTCCTCCCGTCTGCGCCGGGCACACGCGGCAGCCCAGCCCTGGGGCAGGGTCAGTTCCAGTTACGCTGGAAGACAAGCTGGTCCCGTCACAACACACCCGGAAGAAGCCG
>NW_010392861.1:23402-23903 GCF_000710305.1 Buceros rhinoceros silvestris
GGGCGGGGTGAGTTCCAGTTGCGCTGAAAGAAAAGCGGGTCCCGTCACAACACACCAGGAAGAAGCCGAAAGATCTTCAAGTGAGGTTTTTTTTCTCCTGCTTGTTTCCTTTTAGTGTTTCGCTGGATTTGGTGGAGGGCGTGCGCAGTTCAGCTGTTGGAAGAGCTGTGGGTGTAGTGCTGCGTGGGGACTGGAGCCCCCGTTGTCCTGAGCAGAGCATGTCCTACAGCCCCAGGGCACAACAAGGCTCCAGCCTGACCCTCCAGGGAATAGCTCTGGTTGGAGAAATCCTGGCAGATCTGGTTTGTGCTGAAATCTGCGCTCAGGTCTGCCCTTCCTGGGGCTGCCGTCGCTCTCCTGCCTCCCCTCTTGCCTCACGGGGGGTTGGCGCTGGCTCAGGCGGTCTCTTACCTCCCAGTGGTTTTCTCTCTGAAGTCAGTTACTGGTAGAAAACGGGATTTGAGCAGTTACTGCCGCTGGGTACCAGCTTCGTGGATACTG
>NW_010392861.1:23964-26440 GCF_000710305.1 Buceros rhinoceros silvestris
GGATTTGAGCAGTTCCTGCCGCTGGCTCCCTGCTTCGTGTGTCCTGTAGGCTCTGGGCTGCTTGGCCACGTGTAGCAGTGAGATTTGGAGGGACGGGGACAGGAGCTGCTGGTGGCGGAGGTTGCTGATGTCAACATTCATAGCTCAGCAGAGAGGAATTTGGAGTGGAACTTAATTCTGATGGTTTGGGGCTTTGCTGGGATCACTTGTTATTGCAGAAGGAATAAACGGAGGCCCCAGAGAAGCAGGGTCATTCCCAGGGCCGTTACCCTCCATCGTCACCTTTTGTGGCTGAGGGTTCATCTCTCTGGATGGTTCCTCGCATCAGCCTGGTTAAAGCTCCCGAGTGGAAGTCGCTGGGATGTGCTCGTCTTCTGCCACCCGCTTTTCACGGCAGCCTGGAGAGCTTTGGTCACGGTGCAGGGAGGAGCAGAGAGCCCGGCTGAGAAGGTGGGGTGTCTTTTGTACTGCTGACTGCTTGGGGAGCAGAAGCAGCGGAAGGGGACGGTGGACTCATGGTGTGCCGGCAGAAGGCTCAGATCCTGCCTCCAAACCCTCCCTCAAAGGGAAAAGCCCTGGCTGAGGGACTCCCGTCAGAGGCTTTGGCTTCACAAGGAAAATGCTCCCTGATGGTCCTGCTGGGGTTTAGGGGAGGGGTGCTGGGAGCGCTGGGGCATCGCCATGGAGAGTGGTGAATGGCTTTTCTGTGGCGCAGAGGTGAGGCACGTGCTCCTAGCCGGGCCTGTTCAGCACGTGCTTTCAGGGTCCAGCATCGCTCCCCTCCTGGAAGTGAAGATCCAGAGGGGCGGTGCTGGATGCTGGAGCCCTTTGGCTGGCAGCCCTGGGCCAGGCTGCTCCTGGACCCTCGCGTCGAGCAGAGTGAAGCTTACAAAAATGCACGAGGGCTCCTCATCCGAGAGGTCTGCAGCCACGCTGCCGGTGGTGCCAGGCTCCGGCAGCCGCTATGGCACGGTGTCCTGGTGTCCCCGAAGTGATGCTCCAGCCCATATCCTGCAGTCTGCACTGAAAGTGAAGCCGGCAGTGGAGGCAGGTCTCGATTCCCCGAAGGGCAGCTGGAGGAGGCACCAGCAAACGGCTCCGGGCTGTTGCACTTCATGGGTTTTGCGTTGCTCCTGGAGTGACTCGAGGCATCCGAGTCCCTCAGTGGGTCACAGCTCTTGTCTTGACATCTGGGCTGCTGCCTGCAGCAGGAGAATTGCTTTCCCCTGGGGACCGGGGTGTTTCCACCGCTGTCCAGAGCCTGTTCCCACCCTTAGCGCAGCCCAGGCTGTTGAAATGAAGCAGAGCTCGTGCTGACACTGCTTGGAAAAGGATCTGTGGCCGTGCCCGGGCTGCGGATCTGAGCTCATGGCAGAGATAATGTCATTAGAAGGTTATGAAAGCCGCAGCCCAGCATTGTTGCAAGCTGCCAAGGGCAAAGCTGGTGCAGGGCATGGTGGTGTGAAGGCGCGAGCTGGCTCCAGGAGATGGCTTCAGGGTTGTCCTGCTTCGGAGTTGGGGTGACCTTGTTCTGTGGCAGCTTTGTGTCCTCCTGTGAGGCTGACGTGTGTCAGGAGCTGGCTTCCCGTGGGGCTGGGGACACGCTGTCTTGTCAGCAGGATCAAAGACCAGGGCAAATCTTCAGGAATGCTTTTTTGTTGGGGATGGGGAAGGGCAGGCCTGCAGCAGCCGTACTGCTGGAGCAGGCAGGGTGTAACACATCCCCTGGGACAGCTGGTAGCAAGGTGAGGAGCCATAGTGGGGTACTCTGTGATGTGATGTGGATTGCAGCGTTGGGCACTGCATTGCTTCCAGCACCGTCTCCTTTCCCGAGGCTGTGGAAGTGCAAGTCCCTTAGCCAGGTCTCCCGAGTGGCTCCACGCTGGCGGGAGCCTGGGGAGTTCACCCTCCGCCTGACTGAGCAGGATGAGCTCTCCCCTCTCCCACTGCCCTGGGATTCGGCTCCATCTCCTTGGAGAGGCACCGACCCCAACGCTGGCACTGATGGAGCTGGCACAGAGCTACCAGCAGCACCGAGGGCTTGGGGCAAGAGGCTGGGAAGGAGCAAGGGCGTAGGAACAGGAGCTGCTCTGGTTAGTCCTCCTGTGAGCAAAGCGGCCACTGAGGTGAGGTGGGAAGGACCCGACCCCCGTGCCCAGGATGGCTGCATGGGCTCTGCGGGACCTCCACACCCCCCGGAAGGAATCGGGCTGCATGTGCCATGGCAGGTTGTGCAGAAGAACCTGCACGTGGCCTCCCAACGAAACAAACCTTTCTCCAAAAGGACAAACACGAAGGGGAACCCACGACAGCACAGCGAGCCCGTGCTCGGTTCCCTGCAGGGCAGCGCGTGGCCCCTGCAGATGCAGCCGCATCCCCCCACATCACAGCCTGGCACTGCGGGGTGACAACAACAAACACGCATTCAACGCTGTCCCTCCGCCAGTGCCTCTGCCAGGGCTCCGCTTGCAGGAAT
>NW_010392861.1:26624-27730 GCF_000710305.1 Buceros rhinoceros silvestris
CCTGTTTTTTCTTCTTTATAGGGTCAGAAGATCGGAAATTCTGCATCCTTTACCTGGCGGAGGTGAGTGTTGCTGTTCTCCACGTTAACTCTCTAGTGGGAGATGAACAGGTACTAACGACTCGACCCTTTCTGCTGGGGCGAGGAGCACTCCAGGGGCTGGCTTGAACTTCCTTTGTAATGGATTTGCCAGAGATCTGGAACAGAAACACAACGGCCGGAGCCGGAATCTGTTAGTCAGGAGCTGCTAGAAGGAGCGTGTGAAGGGGGAGGCTGGGCAGCGCCGGCCGGGCTGGCTGCTCCCCTCCCCGGGGCGCAGCAGGTGGATCTTCCTCGTGGCATCTCACTTTCGTCTTACCCGGGATTCTTTCGCACGGGGGCAGATTTGCAACTGTTTTGCCTTTATTTTTTAGGCATCTCACTTTTCCTGTCTTGAAGCCCCCAGATGAAATGAGGATTCTCATTTTAACAGACGCACGATCATAGCTCTAGGAACACGCGTGGCCGGTGCACGGCCAAACGCTGTGATGTGGAACCCCTCGGGCACTGGCGCAGTTACGGTCGTGTCGTGAAGCAGCAAAATCTGTTCACAGTGACTGGACCTGCGGCTTTTTTTCCTTTTCAAGTGCCTTTACTGGTTTTCCTGGTTTCAAGGCCTTGTATTTTCAGGGGTGGAAATTTGGGCCTGGGAAAGATCCCCAGGGCGCAGAGCAGAGAGGCAAACATTGCTCAGCAGCACCGAGAAATAATAAGCTATTGTGAAAGTCGGATGAACATATTCAGAATGGAAGTTGTTCACCTTGAGTGGCTGGATTGGGGCCAGAGCACGACTCGCTGCGTAACCGTCGGCTGACGAGTTCTCTCTCACTTTTCCCTCCCGTTCCTTCCGTGTCTCCTCTGCTTCTTCCTGGGGTGGTCAGGCAGGAGCTGCCTCCTCGGGGCTTTGCTCAGTGCGTGTCCCGGTGTAACGTCAGCGTTGCGTGCCGCCGCCCCGCGCAGCTCACCCTGTGCTGTCACTCAGACGGGCTGCGGTGGGTGTTCGTCGGCAGCGTCGCGGCAGCGCCGGGAGCCACCCCAGCCTTTCCTCATGCAGGGGGAGCCCGCCCT
>NW_010392861.1:27813-28203 GCF_000710305.1 Buceros rhinoceros silvestris
GCGCGGGGAGCCACCCCAGCCTTTCCTCATGCAGTGGGAGCCTGACCTTTAATCCGGAAGCTTTGGGCCCCTAAGCAGAAGTGATGAAAGGGGGCTGGCTGCGTCCCGTGAGATCTTGAGAGGCAAAGACGCATCTTTGTCGAGATGTAGTGAAGGGCTTGGCTTTCTTCTGAGGGGTTTCAAAGGCTCCAGCAGCGCTGGTGATTGACATCCGTGAGAGCCGCTGTGGCTGGAGTGGGGTAGTTGTATGGAAACGGTGAAACACTGCCTTTCCTACACGCGTGCTCCTCCACGGAGGACAGCAGGTCTGCACTGGCCATGTGCACAGGATTCCCTTCTTGTTCCTCCCATCTGCCCGGGGCATAGTGGAGCAGGAGCTTCCCAGCCCGC
>NW_010392861.1:28459-28766 GCF_000710305.1 Buceros rhinoceros silvestris
CAGGCTTCAAGCGTAAGGGGACAGGGCGCTTCCAGCCGAGAGGCTCATCAGGCTCCAGCAACAGGCAGTTTTTGTTCGAGAGGGGAAGCTGAGGCGCGGACAGCGGGACGTGCCTGTGAGTTCGCAGCAAGCCGGGCCGTGACGGTGCCCTCCTGACTTCCCCGTGGCTGTTCTTCTGGGAAATGGTGACCTGCAAGTCACAGCCACGTGGAATGGGTGACAGGCTGCAAGGACACGGGCTGGCGGGGGAAGCCTGAGAGCAGAAAACTCTCACTTGGGCAGTGCGGGGGGTGAGGGGGCCCGTGGA
>NW_010392861.1:28937-29188 GCF_000710305.1 Buceros rhinoceros silvestris
TCAGGCAAGCAGAGATGGGCTCCTCTTAACTGGTGCTGTCCTGGGAGCCAGCCTGGAGTGTTTGAGCACCTTCTTCCAGCAGGGAAGCGAAGAAGAGAGTCACCTTCAGGTCATCCATCTTTCCTTCTTTGCATTGCTGCTCAGGAGCAGAGCTTTAGTTACAGGGTTGTGGGGGGTCGCTGGGAGGGGGAGGATGTTCCCCCTCAAAACTCTGCTGCAGGCTGGCAGGGGCACGTGCTTTGGGGGGGGGT
>NW_010392861.1:29434-29845 GCF_000710305.1 Buceros rhinoceros silvestris
GCGAGAGCTAGGATTTGGGTCCAGCGAAGAGGCATTCCCGTGCTGCAGCAGCACGTGGGGCTGGGGAGGAGGGTCTCGGGGTCAGCCCAGTGTGGCTCTGCCCATTGCCTGACGGACATGGGGTCCACTGGGCACCGTGCTCCCGGCTCTGTGACCTCCTTTAGCCCTGGTGCAAGCTCAGCCTCCTTCCTGACTGGCAAAAAGAGATGGTTTCCCTCTTCAGTGACAACCTCCAACAGAGAGGGGCTGGCCGTGCTTCGGGACAGCTCTCAGGCTGCCAGGAATCGAGGTGGAGGGAGGCTCGGGAGGGCATCCCTGGCAGGGTGCTGGTGCTGGCACGCTCCTGGCACCCTCAAGGTCCTGGCAGTGCTGCTGGCAGCCGCAGCTGTCCCGCTGCCCACCCCTGCGACT
>NW_010392861.1:29936-30694 GCF_000710305.1 Buceros rhinoceros silvestris
CCGCAGGTGTCCCCCTGCCCACCCCTGCGACTCCATCGCGGGGCTGGCCAGCAGCGCTTCGCCTTGTTGTGGGAGCCTTTTGCTGGCTGCTCCTTTCTGGGGTGGAGGTGATGGGTCTGGAGGGGTTTGGTGGTCACCATCGAAGGTCTTCTGTTGCCGTGATCTGGGCAGACACATCTGTTGCGCTGCTGGGAGCGTGGCAGAAGCTCTCGTACTGCTGTTCTCGCTCACAAATCATCTGCAATGAGCAGTGGTGTGTTTAGTGCTGCTGTGGGTCGAAAGGAGCCCGTGGGGCTGGGCTGGCTTTGTGCCTGCTGTGGGAATCGCTCTGTGCTGTGTCCTCGAGCTGCTGCCTCCTGCTCCTCCTCAGCTGGAAGGTCTGTGAGTAATGGTCTGACCCATAAGGTCACATTTGTGCAGTCGGATCCGGCATGATCTGAACTAAAAGTACCTTTCCGTGTCTGTGAGTTGCTTAATTTACTTTAAACAAGAGAGAAAATTCCAACCTGCAGGCAAGCCGGGGTGTGGTAAGAAAGGTGCTGCCGGCCACCCCGCCTAAGTGCCTGCAGACAAATCACTGCCCAGGGTTGAGTCCTGCGGGTTCTGGTTACTGATGGTCAGAGAGCAAGGGGTGATCCTTGCCGCCCGGGGCAGGTCTCAGCAGAAGGATGTTTATTTGACAGGCTCGTCAGTGTGTGAGTTGCAGAGCCTGCAGGGCCCGGGAGCGGCTGGGCCCCCCGCCCGGGGGGCCGGGGGGG
>NW_010392861.1:30785-32124 GCF_000710305.1 Buceros rhinoceros silvestris
TCTCCTGGAAAGGAAGAGCTAAACAGAGGTTAGTGTTGGGAGGAGTGCAGACACAGAGGAAGGTTCTCCGCTGAGCTGCCTGTTCTCGGTGGTTCTGTTCCTCGTGGTGGTCATGGGGTAGCCGCGGTGGTCCCAGTGCGTGAGCACACCGGGATTTTGGACGTGAAGGTGGAGCCGTTAGATGTGAGGAACGCTGTGGATCTCCTGGAAAGGAAGAGCTAAACAGAGGTTAGTGTTGGGAGGAGTGCAGACACAGAGGAAGGTTCTCCGCTGAGCTGCCTGTTCTCGGTGGTTCTGTTCCTCGTGGTGGTCATGGGGTAGCCGCGGTGGTCCCAGTGCGTGAGCACACCGGGATTTTGGACGTGAAGGTGGAGCCGTTAGATGTGAGGAACGCTGTGGATACCTGGAAGCTTGTCTATTTTTTCTGTTTGCCAGCTGAAAAGTTACCACCGGTGCAAACCTGCTTTAGTGTATGTTTTGTTCCAGGATTTTAAATCTAAGGTTTAAAGTCGGTTGAACAGGCCCCTTGGGCTGGTTGAGTGTGGACCCACGTTTCTGCACCCGAGAGAATGTGGGCTGTGGCAGTTTGCTCCCGTTTCCCCTGCTCGCGTGCCCTTCCCTGCAGGGCACGGACACGTAGCGCCAGCCAGGAGAGAACATGTTCTGTGTGGTGGGAACCAGCAGCCTCCCAGGGAGCCGCTCCAGGGCTGTACTCACACCCTTCCCTGCTCCGGAAATCTCCTGCTGATAGGAAACCGTAGATCAGCGCTTTATTGCATTGTGGAACAGTTTTGATTTGAACCCAACGTGTTCAAACTGAATTGTCTTGAAATCAAACAGCTCAGTAAGTTTTTTTGTTTGAAAAGCACTAGCAAAATTGATCTTTTTCTCTGCAGACACTAGAGTTTCTCTTGGGAAACTGTTCCAACAGAAAACCTTTCCAGCAGCGATGGGTCGACCCCTGGCCCGCTGCGATGAGCAGGGTGACAGACCCGAGCGCTCTGACGCTGCCAATCTGTGCTTGATCGCGTTTTGCCTTGGAGCTGCACACCCTGACTCTGCACAGGGGATCCGCTAGACTAGTGCCAGAGAAATGACGCTGTCCCCCCTTCGCTCGCCCCATCCCGTGTCCTGGCTCTGTGGGGACACATCCCTGCACCCACAGGGTCCCCCGTGGGCACTGCTCCTGTTTGCATCCTCGAGCCAGGTCCCGGCTGCTGGCGGGGCACGCTCTGAACACGTGCTCGTTACCCTGGCCCCCAGCTGCAGTGAGGGGCACTACTGGGGAGTTCCAGTTCCTGTAGTGAGGGGCTGGGGCAGAGCGGCTGGAAACTGCCCG
>NW_010392862.1:0-2123 GCF_000710305.1 Buceros rhinoceros silvestris
GGCTGGCCCCGTCGGTGGCTTTGAAAGCGCGGCTGCCGGGCCGAGCCGCTTCTTTCTGTCTCCTGCTGTCTCTCCTCTGCGAGAGGAGTGCACAGTGCGGCCCAGGACACAAACCGTTAAATCTCGCCTCCCTCGGCACTGCGCCGGTCGACGCCGGAGCATGTTCCTCTATCAAGACCAGATGTCTGCCGAGAAGGGGTTTCAAGTCAAGGTGTTTCTTGAAATGTTGGAGCGCGAGTGAAGTATCCGAGTGATCCGAACGGTCTTCGGAAAGAACAAGAAATGAGCCCCTGCTAAAAAACTCCCTATCAGCCTCACGTCTGGCGCGGGGGGGATTAATGGAAAGCTAAACTTTGATCGGTGTCCAACAGCTGATACCAACCCTGAGTCTTTCCAGGCCTGAAAGCCGGGGAGGAAAACCCAGCCAAGAGCTTGGCAGAAGATCCGAGCGCCAGCATGAGGCAGAACAGCTTTTGGGTCTTACTTTTGAGCTAAGACTTTAATTTTTTCTCTAAATAATAAACCCCTGGGGGCTTCCAGTCACCCCTGGCCTTGGTCAGCGCCTCCTTTGCTCGGCGCTGTTTGTTTTTTCCGGCCGCCCTGAGCAAATATTCTCTATTTTGACATAAATAACATGCCACCGTAAACCAATACACCCTCAAATCGCTCCTGGGATCCCTCTCGGCACTGATTCAGCATGATGCTGGGCAGGAATTTGGAGGCTTCCCTGAAATTCGGGGCTTGCAGAGGTTGCGCGGCCCTATTTTTCTGATAAGGATCTAGAAATGAGCAGAAATAAATTAGAGTTTAACCACCCAAGGCTGCTTTTCCCCAGGATCTGTCCGTCTTCCCACCCGCCATGGTTCCGTAGGTGCCTCTGAGGTCCGTTCCATCGCGGTCGGTTTATAGGGTCACTGTCACCGCAACGGCTTGTCGTGGGCTTTTCCCACCCGCCCCTCATGGAAAGAAAAAAACCGGGGCTCCTTATCTCCCCTGCTCGGCTTCCTGCAATTTAGCACCGCCGAAACGGCGCTTTCGGTGCTGGAGGCGGCAGAGAGAGGCAGAACAGGAGCCCGCGGAGGCTTTTCGTTGGTGCTTTTCGGGGCGCCGCGGCCCTCTCATTAGGCGCCCGTTGACGCTCATTGCGGCTGGCAGCTGCTCGCCGGTGCCTTTTCCAGCTTCTGACCCCCATCGTCCCCGCTGACCTTTGCCGGGGTTACTCGTGGGCCCTTTGCTTTGTGCCGGCCTCCGAGGGGGCTCATGTGGAGTTGATTATTTCCTCGCTTGTCTGGCCTTTTTTGGGGCCGTAACTCCAAGTCACTTCCATTTTCTTCCCCCTGCTTTCGGGCTGACCACGGTGAAAGGAAATGCTTTTGCTGGCGACAGGATCGGTTTGCACGCTCGGCTGCCTCGATTGAGACCCTGAAAAGGGGGGAGGGCGAGGGGAGCGGACGCCCATCGGTGCTGCGTTTGCTTTCCAAAGGGCGACGTTAATGATTGAGTGGTCATTAAGCATTCTTAAAAAAAAAACAAAACCATGAGGCTGCTTTGCCTGGCATGTTGGCGTTGAGAATCGCCAGCCGCCGTGTCCTTGGGGCGACTCCCCAAAACTTGAGAGAGCACTCGGGTGGACAGTGGGTTGCCACTGGGCTACTAGCCCGCTTCTCCCTGGCCGGGCGAGCTAATGAAGTCTATCTGCCAGCTGTTCCCCTCATTTTGCCGGACCCCAGGAGGACGCGTGAAGACAGGCCGTGATCAAAGGCGCTGGAGATCACCGCGGAGCCGAGCTGCAGGAATGTCTGATTGCTTTCTCTTGGAATGCCGCAGCCTTCAAGACCTTCTCTCTCTCTCTTTTTTTTTTTTTTAAGGTGTCTCGGTGCGAGATTTAATGATCTAACTCAGCTCGCTCACCCCAAAGGCTCCGTCTGGTCATGAATCGAGGGAGGGGTGTTGTTCGCTTGCCACGAAACAAGGGAGAAACGATCTTGGGGAACGAGTTAAAATGAGATTTTTCGTGCGGATTCTGTAACTTAGAGGGGAAAAAAAAAAACCCCGACTCGTGGTGCTTGAGGTGTTAAATCACACATAGTGGCGTTGGATTGAGCGGTGTTGGGTTGTTGCAG
>NW_010392862.1:2456-3774 GCF_000710305.1 Buceros rhinoceros silvestris
AGGCCGCCAGCTCCTGGGCAACCTGAATAACTCCCTCTGTTCCCAAGCAGGCTGTTTCCTTCCTCCTCCTCCTCCTCCTCCTTCCCCGCTTTGCTCTGTGGACCCGGCGCCTGTCCACGCGAGTTTTGGAGGCGAGAGCTGGGACAGTTTGATGGAGGTGGGGTGGTGGTGGTGGCTCTGGTGGCGGCTGGTTGGTGGGAAGGGAGGTGCTGGGGAGGCCTGAGATGGTTCAGGGAATCCTAAACCCCTGGAACAAAAACTAACCAAAAAAAGGGGGAGAAAAGGGTATGAGGTGACGCTGCCCTTGGCGGCGAGGGGGTAGACAAGGGGTTGATGGGCAGGTTCTTGGTGGTGGTTTGAAGGACAGGGGACCCTTTGGGTCCTGAATGTGGAACACGCAGCATTTTGTCCCCTTTTAGAGCATAAAAATCCTTTTTAGGGGGCAAACACTGCGGGAGAGAGACTTCTGCTGGGAACAGAAAGAGGAGGTCCCCAGTGACTGTCAAAACAGGAGCTGGGCTTTTCCGGAACGATTCTCCATCCTTTTTAACGAGCTTTCTGCGGTCCCCTCGTTAGCAAAGCTCCGCTGGGGCTCCCCAGCGTGGTCACCGCACAGTGCTGCTCCAATTAAAGCTGATGTTTTTCTTTTCTCTTCCCCCCCCCTTTTTTTTTTCTAACGCTCTCTTCATTCCTCCAGTCGAAGCCCTTTGGTCTCTGTGGCCACCGTTGTGTACTTGCTGCTTTACAGCTGATCTTACCTCGCCGCAAAGCCGCAGAAAGCCGAGCTTGGTAGGTCAAGAAGAGGAGTAGCTGTTGACACTGGCAGTGAGGAGCATGTGAAGAGAAAGATAAACAGTGGGGAAATCAGAGCCCTGGCTGGAGCAGATCTCCCCAGATAAAGTTTAGTTAAAGATAATGAGCCGGGTTTCCAAAGGCAGCTGCGAACCAAGCCGGTAGCTCCATGTGCCGGGGTTAAAGTTGACCTCCAATAGACGTTTCAGCGCGTTTCATAAATAAATAGTGGAGGGAAGAGTTGGCTAAAAGGCAGAGTGGCTCCCCCCTCACCCCCCCCACTGCCCCCAGCCCTCTTCAGCAAAGTGTTTTATGTTAACAAGTTCGCGGGGTGTTTACTTTGTCCCCTTGCTCGGCTCTGCCGCCCTTGAACCCAGTGAGAACTCAAATAAACTGAAGCGCTTTTCGGCGTGGTCCGGATGTTAACAAGTTCGCGGGGTGTTTACTTTGTCCCCTTGCTCGGCTCTGCCGCCCTTGAACCCAGTGAGAACTCAAATAAACTGAAGCGCTTTTCGGCGTGGTCCGG
>NW_010392862.1:3807-4352 GCF_000710305.1 Buceros rhinoceros silvestris
CCGGCAACCGGCCCCGGCTGCTTCCAAAACGCTGCATATGCTCAAACCGTCCGGGAACGGTGGCAGAACCCATTAATTTAAATAAACCATGGGAATAATTTTTCTGGATCTGCCTTCTGGGAAAACAAACGGCTCCAGGAGCGCGTGGAGACCTTAATCCCATTCAGATTTTGCGGTGTTGCACTTGTTTCTTCGAGTGAAACTCGTTGGGCGGGCGTTCAATCCGTGTTTAGACGCACGGCTGATAGATGAGATGTTTAAAACCGATGGCGGAGCATTATCAGCGGCTCAATTGTCTGGCCGGGCTGATGGATGAGGTAACTGCGCCGAATGCACTCAGATCTTATTCATCATCGTAGTACGAAGAGAAACGTTGGGTGAGCGGCAGAGCATTTGGGTTTTCTTGGAGAAGAGTGTTTGAGGGAGACCCTGAGTGTCAGCAACGCTGCTGCCAAGGCTCGCTGGGGGCCGGTTCGATTGCTGGTTTCACCATTTGCTTCGTGTTTTGCTGGTTTCATGATTTAATTTGTAGGTTTTGGTAGGGA
>NW_010392862.1:4603-4868 GCF_000710305.1 Buceros rhinoceros silvestris
GACTCGTGGCTGATGGCTGAGCCCAGAGAGTGGTGGGGACTGGAGTTCAATCTAGTTGGCGGCCAGTCATCGGTGGTGTCCCCCGGGGTTCTGTGCTGGACCTGTTCTCATCAACATCTTTATCAACGATGTGGATGAGGGAATCGAGGGCACCCACAGCCAGTTTGGAGATGACACCCAGTTGGGTGGGAGTGTGGAGCTGCTGGAGGGTTGGGAGGCTCCACAGGCAAGTCTGGACAGGCTGGATCGATGGGCCAAGGCCAGT
>NW_010392862.1:4917-6890 GCF_000710305.1 Buceros rhinoceros silvestris
AAGGCTGATAGCAGCTGATGGTTTCGTTGGCCGGTGCTGCGTGCCTCTGGCAGAAGGTTGGGGCTGTTCTCTGGAAGGGTCAGAGGGGACAGGCGCAGTTGTTTGGCAGAGGATTCCTCCACCCTTGAATCCCTCAACCCGAGGAAGGCGGTAAAGGGGAAATGCAGATGCTACATTTCAATCATGGTGCTATAAAAATACGGGTTTTTTAAAAAAAAGCCCTCCAGGGGTGGAAGGATGAGAATTGAGCTGAGTTAGGGGCGAAGCCTCTGAAAGCACAGCGGAGCTGCATCCCTGCCTTGGGGTCACCCCGACCCCCGGCAGTGCTCCGGGCTGGGGGCAGAGCAGCTGGAAACTGCCCAGGGAAAAGGCCCTGGGGGGGTTGGTGACAGCAGCTGGAGAGCAGCCAACGGTGGGACCAGGGGGCCAAGATGGCCAACAGCCTCTGGACTTGTCCCAGCACTGGTGTGGCCAGCAGGAGCAGGGCAGGGATGGTCCCCCTGGACTGGGGGCACTGGGGAGGCCACGCCTTGAGTGCTGCGTCCAGTTTTGGCCCCTCACTGCCAGAAGGACGTTGAGGGGCTGGGACATGTCCAGAGAAGGGTCTGGAGAACACGGGGAAGGGTTTGGAGAGCATCTGAGGAGCAACTGGGAGACCTGGAAGGTTGAACCTGGAGCAAAGAAAGCTCCGGTGGCACCATTTGACTCCCTGGAAGGAGGAAGCAGCTGACATGCCTCAGCCAGCAGGTTTAGAGCCCGTTGCGAGCGGCAGCCATGTCGCAGCATCCACGACAACTTGGGCAGCGCGCCTGGCCTGGTGATAGATGGTCAAACAATCTTTGTTTGCAAACAATATTATCTTCCTCAGATAAGCTGTTTACTTTGGACTTCGCTTCCTCCGCCGGGAAAGCGGTTCATCACGGCTGCGTTCATCGTGGCTGCTTGCTTCAGTGCGGCCGAGCCGCGAGAAAACCCCCCTTGTATTAAGTATAAAACTTGGAAACGCTGTTAAATTCAACCCCGACCCCATTTTTACAGATGGTTTCTATATCACGGAGAATATTGGCCGTTTCCTGGTTTTGCTTTTTTTTTTCTTTTCCCTCTCAACCCCCAAACACTTTGTTGTAGGAGAGTTAAAAGGCTTTAACTCCTGAGGCTCACGGACATCTGTTTGTTTTGTAGCTCTTTCGGTGCCTCTACTTAGTCCGCAGCTTCGCCCTTCCACGTTCTCTCCTCTGGCGCTATGAATCCAGAGCCCAGGCGCTTACAGGCACTGCTCTTCCTCACCGCCACGGGCTTCCTCGTCTCCACCACTGCAGGTAAGACCTCTTAAACAACGCTTCAAAATGTTCCTCGACACATTAACGTGTGACTCGGCACTGGAAAAATGGGGCTTAAACCATGGACTGGAGCACGGGAAGCGCTCGGGGATCTTGGTGGGCTTCACTAGACCCCAGTTTTGCTGCGGGCGATATGGCTTGCGTTCCCCTGGGGCTGGGAAAGGCTTCAATTTGCCAGGGGAGGGGGTGGGAAAAGGGGAAGGGGGTCTTTGAAAGGCGAAGGCGGCAGTTGGAAGGGCTCTTGCCTTTCAAAAGAGCCGAGGGCTGGTTTTAATTGCCACATCTGCTCTGGGTAGTCAGCTTGTCTTAACGCAACCGCACCAAAAAAAGCAGCTTTTACTACTTTTAGCACTTCACAGCCAACCCTTATAAGCAAACGGGATAAATTTTATTTTTCAAGCAGTCACAGAAGATAAATCCCAGCTGCGGGGTCACCGCTACCAATCCCAGCTCTGCTGCCTGTCATGAGCCGAGGGCAGCAGCGACGGTGCAGACAAAGGTCGTCGCTTGCCCTCTTAGTCCTGGAAATTCAAACGGGGCTCCTGGGAAAACCGGTTTGCTGACCGCCGGCCCACGAGGCCCCCCGTGAAGTGCTCCTGTCTCCCCGGGGTGCGTCGTTTCGGTTCAGTGAAG
>NW_010392862.1:7011-7776 GCF_000710305.1 Buceros rhinoceros silvestris
GATAGGGTTTGGTCCTGTCCCTCATCTGAGAGTCATCACCCACGCGGGGAAGGACAGACTAGAGAAGAAGAGCATGAGGCCAGGGCCCCATCTACCAGAAAACTGTCTCAGACTCGCGTTTAACATCACCTTGACCTGGGCTATCAAGATTTCCTCAATTTCCCCCATTTCTCCGGTGTCCTATTTGGAACGATTATTTTTTTCTCCCGAATTTCCAACCAAACAGGAGTTACTGGTGTCACTTTGCTCCCTTCGGATGCTGCGGAGAATTCCACAGAAATCACTCGCAGTGTTGGCCAGGCCAGGACAAAAAAAAAAAATTCCTCCCCTTGAGCAAGAATTTTCTGCTGGCAAATAAATGGATTCTCATAACCAAGTTTTGTGGGGCTGAACCTTTTATTTATTAGCAGCTTTTCCTGTTTCTTTTGGTCTTTCCTCAGTCAAGATGATGGATCCCCAATTCATCACCCTCGTCCTGATGAGGTCCATGTCTCTGGAATTAACCAGAGCCTTTGCTGTTCATCCAGCTTTTCGTTTGGGTTTTTTTCTTTTTTCTTTTTTTTTTTTTTATCCTGCTATTTTTAATCAGTTCTGCAGCCTTGGAGGCAGTTCTGCAGAAATACCTGGCAGGCTGCTGCCATTTCAAAACCTTTACAAGTCACGTCCGGGCCCGTTTCATCTGGGACAGATCAGCCAGAGCTCCCCGTTCCCGTGCTCCATCTCTTCGGGCCGTGGCTGGCCTTTCCCTTCCCCTTCCCTTACGCC
>NW_010392862.1:7852-9559 GCF_000710305.1 Buceros rhinoceros silvestris
CCTTCCTGTACGCCTGGCTTTAACCTGCCTGCAGACCCTCGGCGCTAACTGAAATATATCTTTTTCCTTTCAGATTTAACTCCTCGCTTTGTTTCCGAGCCCTTCTCTGTCGTCCAGAAGCCTGGAGGTCCCGTGCACCTCCGCTGCGCTGCTGAGCCCGCCACAGCTCACCTCTCCTGGCTCTTTAATGGGGAGCCCCAGGCCAGCGCACTGGGAGGGGTGGAGATCCAGCCGGGCTCTTTGACCATCACCTCCCTCGGCCCCTCGACGGCTGGGCGCTACCAGTGCGTGGCCAACAGCAGCCTGGGTGCCATCGTGAGCAGCCCTGCGGCCGTGTCCATGGCCAGTAAGTCCATTTTTCATTGCTTTTCTCCCTTCTTACAAGTTCTATAGACCTCAGCTGGTTTAAGATATAGAAAACACTGTGTTTCAAGGTGGTTTGGATCTCTTTTCCTCAGCCAGTGCTTCGTACTCCATCGATTATACCCTTTAGACCAATTTATTTCTCTTCTTGTGTCGTTAAAGCCCTGTTAGGTGATGCCCCAGAACAGATTCCCCACGTTGCTGGTGGATCCCCACCCTTGGAGGCCGTCAAAGACTCACCACAGCGACGGGTTTGGTGACAGCCCCGTCGCCACCTGAAGGGCCTCAGGGGGCCTTTCCAGCAAATATAAACCAATATTTAATGAAATAACATTAATGACAACGAGCTGAAAGTGTCGAGTTCCTCGAAACTTCTCTTCAAAAAGGGTCTTGAAAGGGCTGTGACGCTGCTGAGGGAGCGTGCTTGAGAGTTGAGGAGAAATGAGGAGGAACAAGTGGGGATTGTTGCCCAGGAGCTACAAATTTCCCTTTTCACTTCATTTATTTGGTCAAAATGAGTCGATGCTCTTCAGGCGAGGTCAGTCTTCGGTGCTTTTAGGGCCAACCTCCCTCCCCTCCTTCATGCTGGTTCTTCTGGTCAGCCTCTGCCTCGCTGCTTGATCTGGACTCTGAGGACTTTAGGAGGGGAAGGGCGGCGTGTTCCAGGTGGAGAGGACTGTGGAACGGGATATACCATCCCTCCTCCAGCGCGGTTTGTCTGCTCGGCATCGTGGGGCTGTCTGAATCGGGCCTTTGTCAGGCAGGAGTTGAGTGATTTCTCTGCAAAGGCACCTCATCTATGGAGCATGTCCAGAATTCCCCCGGGGAGGACAATTTCTTACAAGTGAGCGAAGTGAATGTTTGGGTAAAGTACTGACCCGTGGCCAGACCCTCTCAGGAGAGCTGTCAGGACGGCTAACCTAGGAAACCTTCACAACCTCCACGATGCTTTGAACCTCAAGAGCAGCTCTCAGGCTGTTCTCCTCCTTGGGAGATGTTCGGGATGGATCGGAAGGTGCTGCGAGCCGCCAAGGCTTCCCACTGGCCCCGTAGCCTGTGGCGAGGAGTGGGAGGCGCTGCAGGGCTCGGGGTTGTGTTAGTTGTAACCACAGAAAGACAATTCCATGCTCTCGAGGGACAGGCTTCCTGCTGTTGGTGGAAGTTGTCTCCTGCAGAGCCTCCAGAGCCAGGCTGCTCCCACCACTGTCATCTCCATGTGTTTTTCCTGGGGTGGCTGCAGGAATGTAGAGACTGTTTTACACTCAAACGGAATCGCCGAATCATTGTGGTTGGAAAAGCCCTTGAAGCTCGTTGAGTCCAAGCATTAACCCAGGTCACCATGGT
>NW_010392863.1:0-232 GCF_000710305.1 Buceros rhinoceros silvestris
CACCTTATCTGCTGGCACACACCGTGCCAGGGCCCCTGGCCCCCCTGCACCCTCAGGCCGTGCTTTGGGGACCCCCTTTGCGTGGGGCAGGTCCTTGGCAGATCCCTCTCCCAGCGCACACCCAGCAGGCGTGGAGGGCTGGAATGATGGGTGATGGTGCCAACACCCTCCCCTGGGACCAGGACACGCATGGGCAGTGGGGAGGGCAGACAGTGGCAGGGGCGGGGCAGGA
>NW_010392863.1:303-1382 GCF_000710305.1 Buceros rhinoceros silvestris
TGGTGCCAACCCCCGCCCCTGGGACCCGGACACGCATGGGCGGTGGGGAGGGCAGACAGTGGCAGGCACGGGACAGGACACACAGTGACAGGGGATGTTGGGTCCTCAAAACAGAAAGTGCGAATCGCAGTAGCATGTGCAGCAAACAACCGCCGGCATCACCGACACCAAGTCCTTAGTGGAATTTCCATCCTCTCCCTCACCCGGCAGGGCCCCATCCTGCCCCATCCTCAGATGTGCCGGGGGAAGGATCGCCTGGCCCTGGGCTGGCTCAGAGCCAGGCAGGAGCTTCTCTCCCAGCTGGGCCGTTGCTTTCCCACCACAGCAGAGCTGGGCTGCTGGCCCTGCCGAAGTGGTGCTGGTCCCATCGTCTGCCCCACTGCTCAGCACCACCCCGTGCACCCGGGGAGCTGAGGGATGGCAGAGTTTTCCCCACCAGCACTGACCCCCCTCTCCACCCCAATCCATGGGATCTGTGCGGTGGGTGGACGCGTGGCCGTGGGGCACATGGCAGCGCCCAGCCAGGAGCCACCAGAGCGGGCTGGGAGGCACCAAGGGGTTAACGCGGGGAAGTTTGCTCACTCTCAGCAATGATTTAAACCAGACAGAAAGGTTCTGTCATCCATCACGCTAACAGCCAGATCATTGTGTTTTAAAGTGTCTGTAATTGCCGCAATACAGAGACTGGGAGGAAGATAAAGGCTGGGAAGATGCAAATGGGGAGAGAGGAAGCACCAGGGGGAGAAACCTGGGAGTCCTGGGGGGAACAGCCCTGGGGACAGCCAGTGGTGGCCCAGACCTCCTCCTGTCTGCCACAGGGTGATGACACCCTACCCAAAGCGAACAAGGAGGTGGCCGTGGCGATGGCCACGGGCATGGGCACGGCCACGGGTGGCCAGGCTTTGTCACAGCCACGTGCAGGGAATTACTGTCATCGAGAGGAGGCCAGCGGAATAAAGCGAGCTAACACAAATGTTTATTTTCACAGTCGTGAATTACGACTTCAATACACCAAAATTACAGGCTGCGCACGCAGCGTGGAGACGCAGCGGACCCTGCCACCCCGCGGGCCCCCGGGG
>NW_010392863.1:1469-2029 GCF_000710305.1 Buceros rhinoceros silvestris
CCCCGGGGGGGCGGGGGGGGGGACAGGGCGTGGCTCCCTCCTACCCACACACGTGCTGCCAGCACGGTGGCCTTGGCAGTGGCTGGCTCCGTCCTCCTTCGCTGCGAAGACTCTGGGTTCAGCCACCCAGCTTATCCTCAGCTCAATCACCTTGGCTGGTGCTGCATCATCTACACCCCAAATTAACCAGGAGCTGGAGAGGTTGTGGCTTGTCCCCGCAGGTCCCCATGTGGGGGACACAGTGGGATGGGTTTGGTCACCAGTGGGCTCGTGTGTGGCACTGACTGAGCATTGACCGGCAGGTGTCAGGGAGGACCTGTGAGACAGCCCGTTTGGCTGAGAGCATTGTCACTCCCATGGTCAGGTCCTTCCTCCCCCAGTGAGAGGCCAGAGCCCAAGGGAACCCCCAGAAAACTGGGGCTCTGCCTTGGGAGCGCTCTCAGGGTGACACAAAGCCAGGGTAGTGGCAGGGCAGGACACATCAGCTCGTGGGGGGAACAAGGAGGACAAAACCAGAGCTGGAGGGTGGGCTGGAGGGGGCTGGGGCTGGCTGCTGCAGC
>NW_010392863.1:2139-2491 GCF_000710305.1 Buceros rhinoceros silvestris
CGAGTGCTGGAGGGTGGGGTGGAGGGGGCTGGGGCTTGCTGCTGCAGCCCCCTCCTGCTGCAATCCTGCCAGGGGAGTAACATGGAGGGGAGCTTGGCCATGCAAGTGGCCATGTGGTGGTCATTTAGTGGCCACACAATGGTCATGCAGCGGCCGTGTGGTGGTCATGCAATGACCATTTACTGGCCATGAGATGGTCATTTACTGGACATGCAATGGTCATGAAGTGGTCATGCAATGGCCCACAGTGGCCATGCCACTGTCATTTACTGGCCGTGCAATGCTCACGCAGTGGCGATACAGCAGATATGTAGTGGCCATGCAACGGCCGCACGGTGCCAACGGCCAATGC
>NW_010392863.1:2694-2990 GCF_000710305.1 Buceros rhinoceros silvestris
ACAGTGACTGTGCAGTGGTTCCACTGCCACCCAACAGCCCGGCTGCGGTTGTGCAACAGCCGCGCAGCAGCGAGCCGGTGTCCCCGCGCCCCGGGAAGCGGGTGAGGATGAGTAACACAACCACCATACGGACGGCAAAGGCTGGCAGAGGGGTGGCAGCTGCCAAGCCGAGTAATTACGCAAAGAGGCCGGGCTTCGGCTCGCAGGGAAATTCGCAGAGCTTGTGTTCCCCGGCGAGCAACAACATCATAGTAGGATATGGAGGGGGGGTGGAGAGAAATTTTTAATGCTCCCCT
>NW_010392864.1:0-338 GCF_000710305.1 Buceros rhinoceros silvestris
CTGGGACACGCTGCCCGCCGCTGGGACACGCCGCCGCCCGCAGCCAGGACGTGCCCAGCAGCCTTCTCCTGGGACGGGTTTGAGCCGAGGCGGAGGAGAGGACGGCAGTGCCCACCCTGCTTCTTTTCCTCGCTCCAGATTCGTCTCCTCTAACTGCTTGACAGAGAAACCAGAGCCGTCCCGTGCGCTGTCACCGCCTGACGAACGCTCCTGCTCTCCCAAAGCTCCTTCCAGAGCTTCCTCTGCGCTTTCTGCGTCTATAAAGGTGCGACCTCCTCGTGTCAGCTCACACGCTGCTCCGCTCCCCGCACCCTCGCTGTGGTTCATCCGCCCTGGAA
>NW_010392864.1:501-1571 GCF_000710305.1 Buceros rhinoceros silvestris
CCTCGGACCGGATTTCGCTCTGAGCACGCTAACGCATCGCTCGTTTCTCACCGCAAAGCCGCGCTTTTGAGGCGAGAACAGAACGACAGCGTGGAGGAAGCGGCTCTGTAACCCCACTGGTGGGAACTGTCCCGGATCCTTCCTCTTTAAAGCTGTTTCGGACCACACTGGACTGGTACAAAAAACCACCAGCAGTTTTATGTCCTTTACAGCAAGGAAACATCTGCTTTTCAGACAGCAAAAAGTTTTAACTAACGGAAGTCAGGCCCTGCAACGATGCTCTGAGAGACCCCGAAGCCGTTTCTGCCCCGTCTGGATGATGCTTCCAGAGTCGCCTCCCGCAGAAAGCCGACAGGCACCCGTGCAGCGAGAGCGTCGGGGCTGTAACTGGGCTGAGGGCGGGACAGGGGACGACGTCCCCGGTAAGAGCGGAGAGGTTCCAGCTGAAACACGCCCTGGCGAGCCCCGCAGCTTCCCAGGGCTGTGACTCGGTTCTCTTCCTACAGAACAACGCAGCCCGGCTTCGACCGAGAGAAAAAGAACACCGAACAGACCCCGCGCTTCTCCGGAGCGTCTGGAGCGTCGCTGTTTACACACGGGGGTAAGAGCGTTAAAAATTCGGGATTTGAATTCTTTAACATAAACCTGAGGAAGAAAAAAAATAGCGCCAACAGCCGGTACTTACTGCCTGCTTGGGAACAACAGCTGTTTACACACGGGGGTAAGAGCGTTAAAAATTCGGGATTTGAATTCTTTAACATAAACCTGAGGAAGAAAAAAAATAGCGCCAACAGCCGGTACTTACTGCCTGCTTGGGAACAACATGCGGGACAGGGGACGACGTCCCCGGTAAGAGCGGAGAGGTTCCAGCTGAAACACGCCCTGGCGAGCCCCGCAGCTTCCCAGGGCTGTGACTCGGTTCTCTTCCTACAGAACAACGCAGCCCAGCTTCGACCGAGAGAAAAAGAACACCGAACAGACCCCGCGCTTCTCCGGAGCGTCTGGAGCGTCACTGTTTACACACGGGGGTCAGAGCGTTGAAAATTCGGGATTTGAATTCTTTCACATAA
>NW_010392864.1:1780-2104 GCF_000710305.1 Buceros rhinoceros silvestris
GCGGGTTCGGGGGGAGCACAGCTGTTGTCAACGGGAGCAACAGCAGCAGCGGCTTAAAAGCAAAGCGAAAGCCCCAAACCGACACCAAAAAACCCCCAAAGCAAACCCCAGCCCAACAGCAAGGGTCGTCATGGCAACAACCAGCACAACGTCACCTAACGGGGACAGACCTGGGGAGTCGCAGTGAAACCCTTTTGGTTTTGAACCCTGAGGGCTCAGGCGGTCACAGCCGCAGCACGAGTCTGAGTTAAACACCCCCGTGTGCGACAGCTTCTAGGCCAGCGCTCACACCCGCTGCCCTTCACAGTAACACCCGCTGCCCTT
>NW_010392865.1:1117-1687 GCF_000710305.1 Buceros rhinoceros silvestris
GCAAAAGCCATCACCCTCCATTGCCCCTGTACCACATCACGACAGAAACTGTTCCTATTCGGTCTCTGTTCCAAAAGAAGTTTTCAGTGTTCTTGAAGTTTCGGCCTTATTTTTCTCTCTACATATGACATAAGGTGACTGAGAAAAGCGCTGTCGCCACCTCATCTGTACGTGCAAATCCGTTTCAGTTTATTATTATCTTTCCCCCACCGTATTTCCAAGACAGCTCTCGAGGGTAGGTCTGGCTCTTCTCCGCCTAACCAGGATCTCAGCCCAGCTCCATCCGCCGCTTCCTCCTCCTCCCATCATCGCCGCCTCCTCTCACCGCAGAAGAAACCGGGACAGGATTTCTTTCCCCAAACATGAACTTGAAAGGGCTTGGGTGGATTTTTTTTTAAATTGTTTTTTTTCTTTCTTCACCACCACCCCCCTCCCCCCGCCCCCAGCAGTTCTGATCGCTCTTTCACACCCAAGAGCGAACGCTCAAGACATCCAGTGTGCGCTCCGCACAACGCATCGCTCCCCCTCCTCTTTACTGGTATAAAGTGGGCAATAACAAAGAACCCAGAG
>NW_010392866.1:0-15835 GCF_000710305.1 Buceros rhinoceros silvestris
TACAGTTGCCCCGTTTGCACAGGCAGCTGCAGCTCTCGTTCCTGACTAACGCTGATCTTATTGCACGTTATTTCTTCAGATGGCATCCTGCCTTTCCACTAGCAAAGAGCCCAGCAATATGCTGTTTGGAAGGCAAAATACTGAATCCAGCCTTCGGACTGGAGATGCTGTGCTGGGTCCCAGGGACTTGTGAGCACAGTGACAGGAAAGACCTGGATCTGAGACCTGTGGATCCGGACCATTTGATCTGGCAACAGAAAGGGCAGGGTCCTGCAGCAATGCTGTCTGGTTTACAGCTACAGATGTGCAGCTGCGACACCCCTGTTATACAGGTTGGTGTAATAGAGGCTCAGCTGCTGTCAGCAGGGAAGTTTTGCTTTGTCACCCCAAATACTGCGAGCAAACCACGATTTCCTCAAATACTTCTGCTGTTTAGAGCTAGCACTGTTCTTCAGTGGCTTATTTCTGACAGTATGAACAAATGCGGAGCAAGGCTTTGGTGACACCCTTCTTGGAAATAATGCTCTTCATTGCCCATTCTCGCCAGATGTCAAGCCAGAAGAGACCATGAGGTAAGGACTCTCTCCCGGTGGTGCCACCCGGTGCTCTTGGCTCCTCTGAACCAGCCCTCCCCATTCCCCACCATTCGTCACCGAGGGCAATGCTGCAGCCTCAGCAACCGGTACCAGGGAAGGGCTGGGAATCTTAGAGATGCAATTAAGTAGCAGACACATTTAAATATCTAGCTGAGGAAACAAAGGAGCCCATCCCCTCTGGGGAATGGCTTTCATTTCCTGAGGCTTTTAGCTTTCTCAGCTTCCCCTTTCTCTCCAGCACTGCAGCTGCTTTGGAGCTTGAAATGGGTGCAGCAGGTGAAAGCTGCAGTTAGAGAATTTGGGAAGTGTAAAACCCCCTGGTCATTGTCACGCCGCCAGTAGTGATAAAAGCTGTACCGAAAAGAACAGTATGTAAATAGAGGAGGTGGATGTTTTCGCATTCTGTCCCTGTGTATATGGTGGAGTGCAAAACCCCAGCTGCTTTTCACACCCCTTGCAGCTCAAGGACAGTATATTAGCAGTCTGCAAGGAGAGTGAGCCAGCTCTACTGGTGCGTGAACTCGGTAAGAAGCACCCCTACAAGTCGTCAGCTCACGCTGGAAGCGAGCCCTGGCCCCTAACACCGTCTGTGTGACAGTGCTGAAATGGACCTAAGTGGGCAAGCAGCATCACGGGGTGTTGGTAAGCAAGGAGCCCTGGCAGGTTTGCCACCCTGCAGGGCCAGGACCATGCTGGTGGCACCAGGTGAAGACAAAGCAGAGGGGCCAGGCTGGGAGGAGCCGCCCCAGGGCAGCAGGGACCCGCCTGACCCAGAATCACCTGAGCCAAGGACAGTGTCGGCTCGGGTCTACCAGTTCTTTTAGCTGGTTTTTGGCATTGTGCAGGAATTACGAGGCAGACCATTCTCGTGTGCTCCTTGTCTGCAGCCCCTTTGCCACAGGAAGAGTGTGCAAGTAAACGTGAATGCTGAACACACGGTACTGCCACAGTCCCTGGCTGCCTGCAGTCTGCCTGCCTGACATGCACTGAGCTGGGATGAGAGTGAGAGACCCCCCCATGCAGCAGGGACACTCACCCTGTGATGGCACCTTCTCACACAGTTTTGTATTCAGACCTTACACAAGAATCACCAGTTTCCCCTGTCCCAGCAAATATGGCATTTCTTGAGAAAGGTGCCTACAGCCCTGCATGTCGCCACCTTCAAGCTTTTCCTTGTGTGACAAAGGCTCAGGAGACCCATGATACATAAGTGACAGGGACCTGCAGGCCTAGTTTCTGGAGATTAGACCCAGTGATACTCCTAATTTATCCCTGGGCTCCTTCCTGGGTGTGTGGCCATGTGCTGGGCTACCTGTGTGTGCCCAGCCAAGGCAGCCTGATGTGCTTCCCCAGGGAGCCCTGGGGTCTCTGCAGGCACCCCCAGCGTGAATAAGGGACCTCTCGTGAACCAACAACCTTCCCATTTCATAAGCAATCATAGAACATAGAATGGTTTGGGTCAGAAGGGACCTTCAAAGATCGTCATGTCCAACTCCCCTGCCATGAGCAGGGACATCTTCCAGTAGGTCAGGTTGCTCAAAGCACTGTCCAGCCTAACCAGTGATGGTGCACCCATAATTGGGTGGTGGGCCGTGTGCTGGGCTACCTGTGTGTGCCCAGCCAAGGCAGCCTGATGTGCTTCCCCAGGGAGCCCTGGGGTCTCTGCAGGCACCCCCAGCGTGAATAAGGGACCTCTCGTGAACCAACAACCTTCCCATTTCATAAGCAATCATAGAACATAGAATGGTTTGGGTCAGAAGGGACCTTCAAAGATCGTCATGTCCAACTCCCCTGCCATGAGCAGGGACATCTTCCAGTAGGTCAGGTTGCTCAAAGCACTGTCCAGCCTAACCAGTGATGGTGCACCCATAATTTATCTGAGTAACCTGTTTCAGTATCTCACATTCTGACTCTCACTTGTGACTATGCATCTGGTTTTACTACTGCACGAGAAAAAATGCTTTTCTGAACAAAGTGCTCCTACCAAGCTCCTCTGCTGAACGCTGGTTACATGGGAGAGCATCTGCTTCGAGAGCAATATAGGCAACATGAAACCAGCAGAAACTTCACACACGAAGTGAAAAGTCTCCCACGATGTGGTAAACAGCAAGAGAAACTGTGCATGTGTTGGGTTGAGGGGAAGACTCTAACTCTGTGGTCCCTCTGGATAAACAGCAAAACCGTCTGGAGCTCCTGCTAAGAAACAGGGAAACTGGGCTGCCTCTCCACAGGACGTCTTAACAGGCCAAACCTCCTTAGTTACAAGCACTCTGAAGAGGAGTTTAAGGAAACATGTTTTTCTTGAGAGAAGATGCCATTTTAATTTAAGAACAGAAGCCAGTAGAAGGTACGTGCTTCTAAATAATAAAATGCTGCCCAGCCTGATGGGTAGGTTTGTCACGGACGAGCCTAAAAGTCATCCGTGAAACATCCCAAGGACTTGTCTATTCCACCCCAGGTTCATGGCTTCAGTCCAGGGCACCCTTCGGGACTGGAGGCAGCCCCCCAGCACGTGCCCTTGTAGCCTCAGACCAAGGCAGGTCCTCGGTCTGTATGGCTGGCTGTTGCAGGACTTTTTCCCAGGAGACGTGTCAGAAGCCCTGGGGATGGCTGGGAACAAAGCCTGATTCCTTGAGACACACTGCCTGCTGTGTGAGAAAAGCTCATTTTCCCTCCCCCAGAGACTCCCTGGGAGCTGCCCCCTCCCCTGCTCCCCTGCAAGTTCCTGCTCAGAGGAAGTCTGGACCAGTAAGGGCACTGGGAATTGCTGGCACGCACAAACTCTCTGCGGAAGCACGTACACCATCAGCAAGGTGGAGACTAAAGAGCGCCTTCCTGCAGGGCTCCCAACAGTGGGTCTGAGTATCCCCAAAGTGCACTTTTCTCCCCTGAACCACCTCTGCAAAGATACCTGGTGGTTCCCAGCGGGGTGGCCACACTGAAGCCCTAGAAGTCAGCTCCCCCAGCCCCCAGGTGTTTGTAACCATTAGCCCAAGAGCCAGCAGGGTCCAGTTACCCTCCTGGCCCCAAGGCATTGCTTAAGAGTTTAGAGGAGTGCTGTAAGCAATCATAAAACTGCCCCAAAGCTCACATCCCCGTCCAAAGTCTGGTGAGGCTGTAGCTTTCTGTCTCCCCTGTTGCCAAGGACTGGTTTTAGCTAAAGTGAAGGGGAAATCACCCTGTTTGCTTTGGCTGGTGACGCTGATGCCTGTAAATGCTTTTCTCAAAAATACCTACCAAGCATGTGCTGAACCTCTGACGGCCTGTTTCCCCTTGCTGCTTCATAGCACAGGCTCTCGCAGGGTTTGCTCACACATTTATTTTTAGGGATAATTTCGGGGGAAGGTACACTTACTCTCAATGAAGTACGCTGTTAATCAAACACATTTTTTCTCTGGGTTTACACATGCATAATGAAGGCTGCACTTGAGCCAAACCTGGGACAGAAATGTTTTAAACAACTTCCCTCTTGTTTGCTCAGTCCCAGAGCAGTATTTACTGAAGAATATTTTCTTGCCGATGACCTGCTGGAAAAGTTTAAATTTCTTTTGTAAACTGGAGAGAAAAGGGGGCCTTTCAGAGAAGCCCTTTCCTGGCAGTGGCAGGATTCTGTGCAGGGCTCATGGCAGCCCCACGCCCCAGGCAGCCAGCTGTGCCCATTAATTCTGCTGGAAGGCTGCACTGGCTTGTCATAGGTGACATGGGAGGGCTCTGGAAAAGCACTAAGCAAAGCAGTGGAGAATCCCCCTTTTGCCTGTGCCCAAGCATGCAGGTTTAAACGAGGTATAGCTTCAGAGAAGTGATTTTGAAAGGCTGAGCCAGTGCCAGAGCCCTGTTGGAGTTGGCTGGCTCCTGGGTCAGGGGGCTGCACTCCCAAAATGCGTCAGCGAGCTGCCAGAGGTGGCTTCACCGTGGCTGGCATCTTTGGGAGCGTGTAAAAAAGCAGGACGAAAGACACACTTCCGTCAGCGGTGGCGGCTGAGCGAGGAAGGGTGTTTTCTGGCATCCCTTCCCCGCTCCAGCTGCTGCCCCAGCAGAGCACACAACCCAGCACCGCCCACCCACCTCCGACAGGGGCCTTTCGGCGCGGAGGCGGTGCACGGGTTAGAGTGGAGCCCACCGCGCACGGCAGCTCCGCTGCCAGGCTGGGCTCTGCCCTGCAGGAAACTCCTCCTCGCCGCCGCAGGAAGAGGAGCCAGAGAGGCTCTGTGCTGCTGGCCCCGTGCCCAAGGGACAAGGAGCAACTGTCAGGCCGCTCTTGGACGTGTTGCTGGGGGTTGCTTGTCTGCCGTCCCAAACTCCTCTTCCCTCCTAAGCCCACAAGACCGCTCTTTCATTCTCTAAAAGGACATTTCCCGAACTTATGCACCCGCTTACCGCAAATATTACGTCCCTGCCTACCACCATGCTGCAAGACACGTGTGTCCCCCTGCCCTCGTGTCCTGCAGCAGGATGGATGCCAGCCCTGCAGTCTCTTCATAGGGACAGGGCGGCCACCAGGGAGTGGGTGCTGCCATCCTGTGCAGCTGCTCTCATGCTTAGATGCTGACAGAAGTCAGGTTGGACACAGCCAGGCTTCTTCTTGGACAGAACAGAGGAGAAATGCCTCTTGACGAAATTTGCTGTTGTTTTCAGAAAATGTAGGTAGGCTGAAAGCATTGGTGTGGCAATTCAACTGACATGATGCCGCTGCAGCACAGAAAGTTGGGGATGCCCATTGAGAATGATGGCCAAAACACTCCAAGCTCCCCAAATACTTTGCAAATTGTTCTATCACCTCTTTGCTATCAATTTTACACTGAGCACCTGGAGACCTCTGGTCCAAGCCAGCTCCGTGCAGCCTGCTCTTGCACAGGGACGGGCCCTGGCCCAAACACTGCCTTTCCAGTGGTGACCCCAGCACTGCCAGTGGGATTCAATGCTGAGGCTTCTTCGAAGCAAGTAAAACCATGATCTCCTCCGACCACCCTGTCCATCAGCTGCATATAAGACTCTGCTACTGCTGGCTGCCAAGGGGAGAATTTTGAAGCAGAAGCCAAAGGAAGAGCCCTCCACTTCTGCTTGTGACAACCTCTGCATTGAACTCCAGTTAGTTGGATCTTTACGTGTCCTACAAAAGCACAAAATGTGTCTAAAAGGGACTTCAAAACATGCATGGAATAGGATCTCATAGAGAGAAAGACATAAACGTGAAAGATTACGTGGATACATATCTGTGTGGCCAGAGAACAGCAGATTGAAAAATACATTGAATGCTGCAAAATACCAGGTTATAAAACCTCCTCTGACAGAAAGTGACCTTCAGTATTTGCTATTTTATTTGTTATCATGAATTTGCTTATGTTTATTTGATTCATCCCACTCCATGCTGTGTCCCTGGCATGTCTTTCCCTTGTCTTACGTCCTCCTGTGGCGGCTGTAACTCCACCCTGTGCTGTCCCTGCTCTCCATGCCAAGTGAGGAGGTTAAAGCGACAAACAGCAGAAATGGTGATTCCAGTGGAGAAAGGATGGTCCTGCTTAAACAAATCTCCCTGTAATTATCTCAAGTTAATGTTGGTTTTGTAGTGTTATGCCTCCAATAATCTGAGTTAAAGCTGTTATATCGTATAGTTTTGCTGTATGTCTTATATATATATATATGTATTGGTGTATGAAACAACATGCAAACCACTGCAGAGCCATCAGCCTCTTATCACTGCCATCTACATCTCATGAGATTTACCTAGGAATGAATTTACTTACTTACTATGAATCGAGGCAAAAAGCTAGACATTAGCAAAACCCCAGTTATTTTAGATCAATTATGATAACAGCTATATTTCCATGAAATCATATGCTGGGGCCATATACCCACCTGCATACACATACATTTCCTGTTTATGTACTCAGTCAATTCAGTAGGTAAAATCATATTTTCCTCAACCACAGCAGAGTAAAATATAAATAGCCGACTTGTTTCGCTGCTCTGCTCCGTACACCACTGCTGAGCATCAGCCACAAAAGGGTCCAGGAGTCAGTGCTTAGCTGGCAATTTCGCTGATAATGCAGCAGGCAGAGCAGCCTGCTTGTTTACAGCCACGTCATCTCTGCTGACAGAAGGAAAAAGGAGTTTGTGTCATCGTCAATAAACAAATTAGAAACTGCTCTGGAGATACGTGAGACCCTGCAGCCCTATTGCATCAGCAGGTGAAGAAGGGAGGGCCAGACCCTTCCAGCAGCTGGCTGCAGGAGATGTGAAGAAAGACCTGCCTTCCTGTAACACTGCTCTTCTCCAGCCCTGGTCTGGTTTGAAGGCAGCTGGCGGACCCTGTCTAGCTGTGGACCAAGAAGTGCTGCCCTCCCCAGGTGTGGGGGCTCACAGCTTGCTGGTCTGTCTGGTGCTGGTCACCGCAGCTCTGCCAGGCAGTAACGTACATCTTAGAGCTGGCAGGAGCCTTTTCATCAAAACAACAAGTTTTCATCAGAAAATGCCAGTTCAGCAACATCAGCAGGCTTGCAACCAGCAGAGCAGTTTCTAATGAACTCCTGAGAAAAAGAAACAGATTTTTTTCAGGAGCTTCCTCATTACTTGCTGGTTTCTTGAGCTGCACAGTTGCCCAGGATTCACCTCCTTGATACAGGGGCCTCCTAATAGTTCAAACTTTTCATTTTCCAGGGCTGGGAGGCCTGGAAACATGGAACAGGAACAGGGCTTATAGCTCCCGGAAGGACAGGATGGAGCCTGGCATCTCAGATGATACCATCTCACACCAAGAACATTAGGGTTCCCATGCCCAGGAGCCTGGATGCATTGAAGAGGACTTGGATAATGCAAAAGGAAATCCTTGGGGAAAATGAGGTTTACAGAAACACCAACCTAAACCCCAGGATTTCCATTCAGGTCTCATATATGTCTACATGTTTATCCAAACTTCATTTTGAGATTGGACCTCTGCTTTGTGATCTGTGAGGAGCAAACTCACCACCTGTTCTTCCACCCCTAGGAAAGGAGAGTGCTTGGGATTTGTAACTCTCCATCCTTCCCTCTCACTTGATGCAGGAACTTCAGGTTTTCCTGTGGATTTCTTATGGAAAAATGTATTTTCCTCAGCGCTGGCTTCACAATATTGAGGGCACACAATTTGTTCACTTACCCAGGTGCTTATCTCTCCTGTGTTTGATGTTTATAAGAGTTATCTGCCGATGATTTGCAAGGTGTCGTAATAACAGGTGTTGCTTCTCTTATGTATGCCAGGGTGAAATGGCCTGCACGAGATCCAGAGATAGGGCAGAATAAGAGATGTACTGCTTCAGCTGCAGCTACAATAGTCTTTTCCTTCTTCCACTGCCCAAAGCAAGACCTGACATCCAGTTAGGTAGCTGGAGGGACTCCTCTAAACAGTCCAAGGGTGGTTTGTACAAGATGATAAGCCCACAGCCCTCAATTCCTTAACCACACTGAACTGTTCAGATGCCTTACCAGCAGTGAGCACCCACTGCTTGGAGAGACCCAGTCTGCAGGACTCGTGCTAAAGGTGGCATTCCACAGCATTTTGGAGAACTGGATACCTAGCTCTGACAGATACACTCCCCAGCCCCTGAAAGGGACAAGGCACACATTTAGGACCTCCCTCTAAAGTGCTTCCATTGCTGTTTCTGATGATTACCTGTGGTTCAGAGTCCATTGAGTTATAGGCACCAGCTTGAATTCCTCATTAACATTGGTAAGAGACACCCACACGTTCCTCCAAAGGCCTGGTTTAGCATCGTCTGATGCAGATGTGAGCAAAGGAGCACCAGCTGCAAAGGGTGGCAGATCCAGAGCTGAGAGCAGAGAAAGGTGTCCGGTACCTCTGGCAGGATTTAAAGAAAGGCAGTAAATACATCTCACTTCTTTGGTTTGTAGAAAGTAAACGGAGAAAGTGACATGGGGAATAGACAAGAGAACATGAGGAAAGACGAGGGGCTTAAGAGCGAGAAAAGGTTTCCCCGTGTCACCACCGAGGCTTGGTGTCTATGGCAGGATTATGAGATGCCTTCTGATGTCAAATACATCCTGGCCTGATGTATCACACTACCATTACTTGACCAGCAGACCACTTTCTTGCTTTAGTGCATTAAAAGTATCTGCTAACGAGGTTGTAGTATTGTGCTTCCAGCAGGAGCAGCCAGACGTCCTCACTGTGTTGATCATGGTGTCTTTTTTTGGTCCACTGGAACTATACACAGATCAGATGACCCTGCTGTCCTCTGTAACCAGGCAGCTGCCCCTTCAGAAGCAGAATAGGCACAAGAAATAAAGTGTTTAGAAGAGGTTAGGAGTCAATAAACGGAGAGACAAACGCTTTTATTTGGGAAATGGCCCATCCTTTTCCCACTGTGGGGAACATGGACTTGCTGAACTCAGAGACACAGGACTGATCAGTCCTTCACTTCTTTCTCTTTGGTTGGCTGCTTTGGCTGTGTTTGCTGCTGGCAGAGCAAGTTCTGCTCTCAGATGCTCACCTTCAGATGTCACAAGAGCTGTGCACAGACACGGCACACAGATATCTGAGTGCAGAACATGCCCCACTTTACCAGGTGACCTCCAGCTCCAGCACTACTTCACTCTTAGCCTTGTCAGATTTTCACTACAGGAAGATTTGGGCACACCTTCCACTGCTTTTGCTCTAATTAAAAACACAGTTTTAATTCCACTCATTATTTTGAATAACTTGGAGACCTAAATGTGAGACAAACATGCATTTATTCCTTTAAAATCTTTTTATATCAGATGGCTTTTCATCTTCTAATTACTCCATCAAGGCTTGAAAAATCACAGATTTCCTAGGTCCATGTGTCAGATAAGTGCTCAATGCCAGTTTGCTATGGGATATTAAATATAAAGAAAAGATGAAAGAGTAAATGCAGTCCTCTGTGTTTGATACAGAAGCCAACTGTACTGTTTCAAGGCATGTTTCAGACAGAGCCATGAAAACTGATTTGGAAAGGAAAACTCAGCTGTACACTGAAATAATTCAGTGCTAATTGCAGCAGTGATTTCTCTCTTAACTGAACTTTATCAGAAAAACAGAAACATCTTTAATATTGCTAGCACAAACCAGGCATGAATCCAAAAATATTTTACCTCTGAGTAACTGGGGAAATGAGCTTTTCCACCCATGCATTCTATTCCAGTGACTCACCGAGCGGCTCAGCCCCCAGCATAAGGCATCCTTGCACAGCGATCCCCCAGCAGCAATGCTCAGCCAAGCATACGCCATCACAGTTTACAGCCTGCAAGCGAACTGAAGGTTTATTTCACTACAGGTATGAAGTGCATATGTCAGTATGTCCTCTGTGTAGATGTGACATGCATAGAATCTCAGAGAGCTCGGCTTTAATATTAAAGCATGATAATCACTGTTTTCCCTTAATGTTCTACCAGTGTTGCATCAAAAATCACATTCAAAACAGAGCCCTGTTCAGGTCAGTTTATGGAGGTTTGTCCCAAATGGCCAGCAGATCCCTTCCATAAGGTACACACATGCCTTATTCCTGTCTGGGAAAAAAAATTCCGGGAAAATGTTGGCTCTGGCCCATCTTGCACTGTGGATGTGCCCTCCCACACATCATTGCAGGAGGTAAAGCATATTTATTCTCACTACTGTATCAAGGAAGAGATTCTGTTATCTTTAACAAATCCCATGGCAACACATACCTTTAATCTCAAAAGACACACACTCTGATGATCGAGCGGAACCAAGAGGAGAGGCAGACCTGCTTCTCTTGCTCCCTCTTGCTTCTCCTGGGGAGTGAATGGCTATCCTTGCCCCAGCCTGGCAGCCCTCTGCCTCCTCTCTGGGCAGATTCATCTCCCTGAACCGGCAGCATCTAATGCAACATGGAAAAAGAGAATAGATCTCTATTGCCAGCCTGGGGAGTTGTCTCAGCAGAGGGTCCACAGAGCATAATGGCCAGCACAGGGAAGGGGGCTGGGCTGTGGGTAAGAAATGTGGGTAGCAGAAGGCAGGAGCGCGGTGAGGATGTATTACTGCAGCTGTATTGCTGAGTCACTGCCCCATTCCCCCTCGGACCTGTGAGTAGAGACAGCCCAGAGCAGGTAATGCTCTCACCGGTGAGCACGGGACAGACCCAGACGTGCTGAGTCCTCTCCTGCAGGGCGGTACGACCCGGCTCCCAGTCTGCTTTGTATGACCCAGGAGCCTGACAAACTCCCGAACCATGACCAATTATTCATGTGTCATTTCTGATGTGTTAGCAAACAGCTCATAGAGACAAGTTGTTCTGACAGTTAGACACCTCTCGTTCCTCATCCACAAGAGAAGGCAGTCAGTAGATATTACATTAAGTCCTTGATGATTCCTGTTTATCACCCACCATCTTGAGACCCGATCCAAACCACACAAAAGTCAATGTTAGGACCTGCTGACGCACTGGGACTTTTTTTTTTTTGACAAAATAAATGCCAATGTAATGCATTTCCTTTACAAAAGGAAATCTTGGGCATACCTGTTTACTTCGTGGTGTATATTTTTGCAATGAATTAAAATGCCAATCTAAATTTCAAAGACTGAAGTTATGCACAGAAGGTGTGCAGTGGGTGGGTACACAAAGTGCCATGTCGCTCACTGGTTTCGGTGAAAACAAGAGAACGGAAAATGTCCCTCCTCCCACATTTGCTCGAGTATTTTAAAATGAATGAACAAAATCTTTCACATCGTGGTTAATTAATTACAGAGATGGAAATGTGTCTTTCATTGTACCAGAGCAGGATAAGCGAGATAAGAAACTAGAATTACAATACAATAGAGCTAATTTCTGGGCTCAGATGTAACTATGGCAACTTTCATTCACAGTATTTAACTGAGAGTATAGAATAACAGTGCACTCAGCAAGCCTGAATAAATTATCTACATAACTGGCTTACCAATGTTTCAAACACATGAACCTGTGCAAAACCTAAACTTTCTAAGAAGTTTTTATCAGCAGAAATCATTTGATATTACTTCGGCGTTCCCCGTTCATGTTGACTGCAGGGACGTGCCTTTGCAGAGTGGCCTGGCATTAGGGGAGATACATTTCAAGGTGACAGGCAAAGGGAAAAAAAGAGGTGAAATCCAAACCAAAGTATTAACATAAATCCTAATACAGTGTCCTGTCATTGTGCAGTTACTGTTAAAAAGCTGGCACTGTCAGCAACAGCATATTGGTTTTCCTCAACTGTATAAAATCAAAAGGTGACACTGGGCCAGATTCTTCTCTCATTTAAATGTATGTTTTTCTCTCCCACCTTCACTGGTGTCAGCAGCCTCAGCTTGCTGTGCTGTCACAGTCCCCATTGCTCCCCGTACATGAGCTTGAATAAGGGAGTAGTGTGGTATTAACAGAAAACAAAACAAAACAGAAGTAATGGATCAATGGACTGACGTTTCCTCTCTGCATCGGTCTCCTCTGATGTTCTGGGCTGCCAGGGAAGTGCTTCACTGGCCAGCCGCCCCCTGGCACATGGCACAAGCCTGTCATTCAGCTCTGCTTCATATAGCATTTTTCTCTATGCTTCAGAAAGGGGCTGTAGCTGACAGAGAATAACGCAAAAGGAAGAAAAATTATAATTTTCAAACACAAAAACCAAACCCTTCTCCTTTATGCATTTGATGTAGCTGCCTGATTTGAGGCAGTTAGTGAGCAAGCTTTTGCTTGCTATTTATTGGTCTCCAAAAGAAATGGAAGAATGCTCCAGAACCTGTATTTACTTCAACACTCACTACACCAATGCGCCTTATGGAAGCAATTGCACCATAGCTTAACCTAATCCTTAGGCACACATGATTGGTTAGTGATGCCTGGACACAAGAAAGACGGAATTTCCAGTCCATAGGTAGGTAGATTTCTGGCAGGACTCTTATCACTGAAGATCTAACAAGGTCAGGGGCATGTGGTTTCCCAGGACTACACTAGACCTGATGATTTGGCCTTGGTAGCAAAGCCAAAGAAGCTTGGACATGGTCACAAAATACAAGGTAGAGGTGGCAAGGTGTCCAGCAGAATGACGATTGCTGCAGGCATGCTAAAATCCTGAAAACATGAGGGTCTGGCACTGTGAGTGCTGTAAAGACGGCCTTAAGGAATGACCCTGGAAAATGGCACAGCATGGGGACAGAATCAGTCACACCACAGTCCCTATTCCCACAGTCAAATTTTCCTCATTTCATGTACAAAATCCCTGTTCACGAGAGGATTGGCACTACTGCTTACAAGCATGCAGGGAGGCATTTGAGACCCAGAGGTTTATCTGTTCTCACAGGTCATCCTTAAGTATTTGAAACCAGCCTCTTTTTTCTTTTTTCTTTTCTTTTCTTTTCTTTTCTTTTCTTTTCTTTTCTTTTCTTTTCTTTTCTTTTCTTTTCTTTTCTTTTCTTTTCTTTTCTTTTCTTTTCTTTTCTTTTCTTCTCTTCTTTTCTTTTCTTTTCTTTTCTTTTCTTTTCTTTTCTTTTCTTTTCTTTTCTTTTCTTTTCTTTTCTTTTCTTTGAGATCTGGCAGAAAACCTTTCTTTTCTTTTCTTTTCTTTTCTTTTCTTTTCTTTTCTTTTCTTTTCTTTTCTTTTCTTTTCTTTTCTTTTCTTTTCTTTTCTTTTCTTTGAGATCTGGCAGAAAACCAACTTTTCTAAACTTTTCTTTCTTCTTCTGACATGACTGGAATGTTTGGGTGTGATTTTTCTGCACTAAGTGTTACATCCTGAATGCTGTGCAGCAAGTCCTCTGCCTTTGAGCACGAGCTGGACACAAGGAGTGCACTCCCTGTGTACATGGGAGGCCTCATATGTCACTGTCTGGAAGCAGTTCAGACTTGTCGACACAGCAGATTTGCTAATCAAAACTCCACATGGCTGAAGGACACAACACACTGACCTTTACTACAGCCCGTTGCAGCAGCCTGAAATGACTTTCTAGAGTTGCTCCCACTGCTCAAGTTGGAGAAGAGTCTTTGCCAGCGCTGGTGGGGATACTGTGCCTCTGAACAGAGCACCTCTCTTACATGTACTTTACAGAGAAAGGGGAGGAATGATCTCTGGCTCAACAGGGCTTTCAGGTACCCCTTCCAGATTACTACAGTGGCTTCATTCAGTTATGCAGGCTTCAAATTAAAAGTTAACAAAAACGAACACGCTTCCACTTCTCCTGAGGCTCATTTGCTCTTATTTAGATGGCTGACAAAAGTCAGTCAGAAGATTCCTCCTTGTTTGACAAAGAGTGCAGGGACTCTTGGGAACTGGCTGGCAGCACGTTCCTGCATCAGCACCATTGCTGTCATTCTGAATCAGTCATGCTCATATTCCAAGTTCGTGTTACAGCCACATTCCACATGGCAATGCATGTACAGGTAAAGCATCACCAGCTCTCATGGGCACCCTCTGTCTTCCCAGAGAATGACTAAACGGTATCCTCAAAAAGCTGGCAGTCGGAGGGCAATAGAAATTACAGATTCATGTTTGGCACGGAGTGTCATATTCACAGCTGTACTGACTGCCTGCCAGGAGCCGTCTGCCTACAGAACATGCCGTCTTCCAGTTGCTTGACCTGAGATGGTTCAAGACGATAAGTGTTAGAGAAGCGATCGGACTTGCTCTCTGCAGATTTCTCTTGCTTGCTTTTATTGCTTTCCTCTGGAAAAGGTTGTTGCTAGTTTCCAGGTGATGGCAGATTCAAGCAGTTGTTTCCAGATTAACCTAAGGCATTGCTTTTTGACTCTGAGTAAAGGTATCCCTTCACTATCAACATGTGAGAAACACATAAACCTTTGAATCTTAGATATACTTTATCCACTGATAGATGCAAGTACAAAAGAGAAGGACTGGAATCTAGGAAAATCACCAGGATTTTTTTTTTTTTTTTCTAGCATCTTTTAAACACTTTATCCACTGATAGATGCAAGTACAAAAGAGAAGGACTGGAATCTAGGAAAATCACCAGGATTTTTTTTTTTTTTTTGCTAGCATCTTTAAACCTTTACAGCTTGTACAAAGTGGTTTTTTTACGCAATAATATGACTGCAATAAGCAGTCAAGCAAACAGTAAGAGCTCACCTGAGCTCATATTCAAGCATTTTCCAGGAAGCCCTTTGCCCCAGTGTTCTCTTTCCTTGCAGTGTCATATCCCTGAAGTCATTTTACCATGCCCTTTGCATTTCTACCCTTCCTTTTTGATGGGTTTTTTTTCCCCTCTTACATACACGTGTGTGGCTCCACAACTCATGGGTTAACCCCCCTATATCTGCATCTCTTAAGAGGTCACTGTATTAGTAGCCTGTACATGACATGCTATTCCTTAATTTTGGAATACTGGTACAATATTTTGTGAGGTGGATTGTACTCTTCTGGTTTTCAGTAAACAGAGTAATTTATCTGTTTCCTCGCACTGAACCTATTCGATGTATTTTTTCATCATCCCATAACTATCCCTTGCTATTTTCAACAAAAGTGGATGTGATGGATGCTAATCACACATCCCTGCATGAAAATGGAAGTAAATTGCAATTGCACACGTGGGATTTTGCGAATGGTCAAAGTGATGTTGCGATAGCTGCGTAGGCTGATGGGGACAAACAAAAATCACTCCCAGGGTGTGGTTCTGCATTCACTCCTGCTCCCCTGGTGCTGCTGCAGTGTCCTTCCCTTTTGCCAGAGACCACTGCCGGCCCTGCTCTGCCTGATGGGCAGACTGTGGAGCCTAAACTGCTCTGTAACATGATCCAAATGTGAGAGTATTTTTGGGGTACTTTAAAGTATGGCTGGACACCCTCTTGCATGGGCAGTGACTAGGATGGAAGGAGGAAGCAAGAAAGAGCTTTCTATAAATAAGGGAATATCTTGGGTGGCGTAAACCAGACAGGTGACAGAGTAAATAGAACCGTATGGTCCTGCTCTAGGAACCCCCACAGTTATCTGTTCTTTCGCCTTTTACCCGAATGGCATTGGTATGACTGAGCCAGATCACACAGGAGCGTAGTGACACAATGCAACCAGGTTGTCCACTGGGTGGAACAAAGCACCGAAGTATCCACCGTGAATATGATGTTTTCCACTGAGAACAAACGGTAAGGGTGGTTAATTGCTGTGAGCACTGAAAACGAGAGAGTATGAAGACTGTGCCGATGATGACAATATTTATGGATGCATTTGTTTTCTGAGGACTGAGAGTAAACATTTAGTTCGGTATCTCATGTGTGAATGAACGATTACATCAGCAACACGTACAA
>NW_010392866.1:16051-16517 GCF_000710305.1 Buceros rhinoceros silvestris
AAACTGAAATACTGACTCGAAGTCAACGAGTCCTTGATAACCAAAGCTGTAATTTAAAACGTAAATGCCTTTCTGAGCTCATCTATTCTAGATGCATGTTTCAGTTTTTAAATAACTCATTCCCATGACCTTTGCAACCTTACACAACAGTGCAAAAAAGAGCCTCATACACATGACTCAGGCTGCCTTAGGGTTGCTGAAATTTAAGAAGGCAGCCTACAAAACATGATCACAAGCAAAAGGAAAATAAAAGACTGATTATATAACATCCAGCCAAATTGAACAAACCTTTGCAGTTATACAAAGCTGTGGGCTGCAGAGATGCATCCGAAGTTGAAAGAAGTTTTAAAGAAACAGCCTCATAAGGCTGGTGTTTAGCCCTAGTGTTTAGTACCAGTGCTGGTAGAAGAAATAATCCTCCCTTTCAAAATACTCCTCAGAAACACTTAGCTTGCAATCTGGCTGT
>NW_010392866.1:16681-23361 GCF_000710305.1 Buceros rhinoceros silvestris
CTGCTAAGGACCTGCAAGCCCAAAATCATCTGCAGGAACCATATACTGTGAGCTCCTGACTGCAAGCAGGGCAGCAGTCACCTTACACTTACTGAGTGTCCTCCTGATGCTCCCAGATCTTTCTGAAGGTTCCTCAGAGGCACAGCCCCTCTGAGGCAAAATGTGGCCTGTGCCACCAGGACATCACTGATCTGTGCAACTGAATGTGCAGGTTATTTGGACTTGCATGTTAGATTCAGCCCTGGGCGGGAGACCAGAGCCAAGGAAGGCACCCAGGTGCCAATCCAGTGCACGACTAGAGTGGGGATCTCCAAATGATGTTCTATAAAACTCCCCAGGACAAGAAGGGTGCCCTTAAACCAGGCCTGCTGGAAATGGTCACAGTCGAGCCTTCTCTTTTGATTAAAAACCTGGCACAGGAGTACAGCTTCATTTCGCTGAGATCGACAGGATCACTCAGAGGGAAGTGTCTACCTGAAGACCATAAATAAACTCCAATTTCTCTTGTGAGACACAGTGTTGCTACTTCTGCTGTTTCATGTCTTACTGTGCAATAGCCTAGTGGCTAAAGCTTAGTCCCTGGAAAACACTGGTATAGTTTTCACCTTCAGTCCATGCTGCCTGTCCTTCCAGGTCACTGTCCAGCTGCAGGTTGGCTGGGGTGAGGGCAGTGCTTCACCCTGCAGTGAAGACTGGTCCCTAACTCACGTAGGAATCCACCTCTCCTTGGATGAGAGGCAGCAACTGGGACTCTGTAACTTTCTGCTTAAGGCACTTGGAAGAACAGAATAATTTACTGGATCTATCCCTAAGACTTCAGATATTTTAAAATTATTCCATTAGTTATGTATCAGTTAGCTTGGGTCTAGCCATAGACAAAATTAACTCCTTTCCAAGCCACTAGGAAAGTATTTCCCTTGTTTTAAGAAGCACATTGCCTAGGGATGGGCAGACGAACCAGACTGCAGGCAAGAGGATAGAACAAATACATCCTTGGTTTGTTGTTTAAAAATACAAACTAAATATACAGTATAAAGCAAACAGCAAATAATTATGTAGGTGGATCCACTTGAGATAATAACTCTTTTTATTAACCAAGGAAAACAGTATCCTAACTCATCTCTCTTTTTTAGAAAAGAATAACAAATGCTTATATTTTTTCATCAAATACAAATGTCAAACCCCAAAGGGTACAAGTGGGTCTTATTTACCCAGAAATTAGGCAAGAGTAAACTGCAGGAAAGTAAACGGGAGTGAGAAGGAGGTCGCTTTTGCCTGGTATTCCTTCTAGTTACAAGTGGAAATGGGACCTGGTCTAACCCTGGACTCCGAGACATCTAAGAGACTGGTTCAGTCTGCTCTTGGTTCTAAATCTAAATTTCTAATTTTATCTTCCATAACTACTTTCCATTTCAAAGTACACCCTCGTGCTAAGAAGAGAACACCAGTTCTTCCAGTCGTTGTCATTGGCTGCTCTTCCTCATTGCTGGAG
Source organism: Buceros rhinoceros silvestris (assembly GCF_000710305.1). NCBI lineage: Eukaryota > Metazoa > Chordata > Aves > Bucerotiformes > Bucerotidae > Buceros > Buceros rhinoceros. Next base: position 18,174 of record NW_010392866.1, read on the forward strand.
AAATTCTTATTCTTTTAACACTCACATTTGCCTAGCAAGATCTCCGCTCAAATGAGCCAGCTGTTCTTACAGACGATTTGCTGGCTTTCCATCTCTTGACTCCAGTGATCTCAAGTAAAGATGAAAGGCTGTATCCAATTACCAGTTTCTGAGCAATCTCTGATTTCAGAAGTCTCATATATGATAAAATGAAACCAGGATATCATTGTTCCAGCAGTATTAGGTAAGTAATATTTAACCCGTTGTGAAGTGTAAGCTATTCTCTTTCTGGAAAAATGCAGGTAGATTCCCCTCCCAACTTTAATCTCCACCACTTCCCTGGAGTCTACTGAATCTTTCGCACAGCACACACCATAACCATAAATGTAGTTGCTTTTTGAAATTACTAGCAAATAAATTTGAAAAATGAACTACAGCTGGAAAAGGTATCAGCTCGTCAGAGCCTGTCTACTGGTATCCTGAAACTGCTTCCTCATAGCACAGACACTGAAAATGACATCAGTTACATTCTTGAAGCTCACCAAAAAACCAAAAAACCCTCCAAAAAACAAACAAAAAATTCCAATAACATTTTACTATAGAATTGTCTTTACTTCATTGAGTTATGAGAATGCTGTATTCCTCAAATTGGACTGAAAGACTCGCCCAGGTGAAGGGTGCAAGCTAGTGCACAACTCCTACCAAACGCATAAAAACCCGCATTTATTTCTCTGCTAATGAGATTTGAGGAATCTAACAGGATGGTGCAAAGAAGTCCTCATGGGCAAGAGGCAACAGATAAACACTGAGGAAGGAAAAATATGATTAACTACAATGAAAGCAATCTTCACAAAAAAAGTGGTGAAGCACTGGAACTGGGGGCCAGGCAGACTAGGGTACTTCAGTCCTCAGAGATGTCCAAAACGGGACTGGCCAAGTCCCTGAACACCCTGACCTAGCTTTGAAGTTGGCCCTGCTTTGAGCAGGGAGTTAGTTGGGCTTTATGACCTCCACAGGTCCTGTCCAATCGCAATCACGCTACGATTCTGGGAAGCTGGATCCCAGCTGATGAATGAAGCCAGACCCATCACTTTATTTCGGAAAGGAACTGACTGTGAATACAACAAAGGCCCTCTGGGTGGGACAAAATAAATCAGACTGCCCCTGGGTCCCAGAGTGACAGCAAAATACCCACTGAAAGCTATTGTCTCTGTGATTTCCCATTGGCCTCCCCTTTAGGGAGGGCAGGGGAGCAACGAATTGTGCGGTTCAGTGCTGCAGGATTACTCTAAGGTTGAGACTTCAGAGAAGTTTTTTAGGGTCATTTGCAGGGCTCACTGTAAAACTTTGGGAACATTCTCCCTACCCAGGAACCCAGCTGCATTAAAGGAGGATGGACGAATGCACCACCCAAAGAAAACACTCCCCCAGACGGCAGAAGAACACATGAATGACAACCAAAACCTTCCTTTGAAGCAGACTGAAGATCGGGGCCATCCTCATTTGCAGGTACTCAGTCCACTTTGAGCCCTACTGACACATTTCATTTTGCCACGTAACACTCCTGATCTCTGCTGGAAATAAATTCCTGCTCTGTGGAACAGCAGACATACACCGCTGTCATTGCTTCTATAACACTTTCAGGAAAGGAAAGGAGAGAGTTCAGTCTCGTCCTGTTCTTCCTGTTTATTCAGCACATGGCATGTTTTTCTCCCTTATTTTCCCCTTTGTTAGGCTTTTCTTTCTGCCTTCAAAACTCGTACGACTCTTCTATTTATTCTTTGCTTTCTGCTCCAGGTTGGTATGGCAGCATGCCAGGTGGAAGTGTTTGATCTGTGCACGCAACTCTGAGACAGGTTTTTACGAGTGACTGCTCTTTTCAGCTGGCACAGGAGCAAAATGGCATTTCTGAAACTCTGTGTGCAAAGATATTGCAAAAACGTTAAGCAGTCAGGGGATACACAGTCAACTGAAGTATTACCCCATGTTCCTGAGCTGGTTTTCAGCAAAACTGAACCAATAAATTATATATACACCAGACAGAAGAAATTATCGAAACTAGAAGGTTACTACAAATACCTGATTTAAAATGAAAATGAATTTTGATGATCTGTAACAGAGTTTCTCCAGAAATGTGTGTAGAAAGCTCTAGGGCAACTCCTGCAGCACCTCACCTGCAGCAATAATGCATAGCTGCCTGTTGGTTCTGCAACGCAGAATTACCCGCTGTCGGCAACAGGCGCAGGAGACAGGAATGGATGTCTTCTGTTACACCCGGATGATAAACCTCCCACCCAGGGAAACAGACAGACTTCACATTCCTTGAAACAGTTTCAAGTAACTGCTTTTCCATCAATCCTTGATGCAAAACAACAAACATGGAACAACAGGTTTTTATTCATTAAAATATTTTTTATTCTTTTGGATCGGCAGAAATGGATTCTTGATCAAAGTGCACAAAAACGTCTTGGCAGCAGTAAGATGAAGAAAAGAAAAACCTACCTTTCCAGTCTAATTGCATCATCCACTTTCTGCCACACCGGCAAATTCACATCAGCTTGAGGAGCAAAATGTCAGCCAAGGTTTAGGATTTTGTCTTTAATTTGTGAGATTTATATGCAACTGCTAAAGCCAAATTCTATTCTCGCCCAGTATGCTACAATTCAAACTCCATCTTTTGCTCAGAGAGATGTGTGGTACCAACAGGATCTGTGAGACAGGGAACCACAGGTTCCAGCACCAGCTGCAAAAGTAGCTTCTCTCCTGGCCTTAGATCAGGAGGAGAAAGGGACGGATAAAATAAATCGTCAGGGAGCTGTAACACTAACCTGTCGATTTCACAGCGTGTCACAGGGAATTGAACAGTCACAAAAGGTGTCGAAGACCAAGCGTGCTAAATCCTTACTACTTTGCAGATTATGTTTTTCTCATAGGCAACTCCAGACAGCCACATTCTCTCCAGAAGTCAAACATGAGTCCCCTCTACAAACCTCCTACTTCCAATCAGAAATAGGTGATCAGTGGTGACTTTGTCCCAACCCATTTCTGTATGTCTACTTGTACAACTACCACTCAAATAATACACCCAGAAGCAAGTCTGTCTTCCCACAGACTTTCATCTCCTGATGGAGAAAGGGGACACTTTAATTGTGCCATCTTACATAGTCTTTAAGAACATTTCTAAACTTGGGTGGGTGCTTTACAGTCACTCTTGCTGCAGGTAAAAAATTACGTAAATGGTTGTTGTTACAGCACACTCTGCCGATCTATTTCTAACCACGTGCTACTGTTAAAAAGGAATGTAAATTACTCATCTTCCACACTGTTTATTGAACAATGTACGTCTAATGTACATTGGTATCGGTCAGACACAATTTAAAAAACTTTATTCGAAAATAAGACTCAAAGAGAAGATGATAGTGGTTCTGGATAAACAAATATACATCACAAAAGTCACCCAAAACACCAGTAATTGACTATTTTAATACTTCATGCTTTCAACTGCTACTGTGGAAGACTTGCATTTTTAAGGATGGCATCGTTTTATCGTTCTAGCTGGTTTTCACGTGGAGGGTCACAGGGCAGTTTTTCCCATACTTTTCTATCCCAAGTAGACAACTTGAATCTTCTGGGCACTAATGTGCAGATTCTCCTTCATTTCCTCTACTGGTTTCAGTATACAGCTGTAAACACATCATCGTGGCTTGGCTTCGCGAATGAAGATTTGAGTTTTCCCCACACTCACTGCAAGCTATGAGTGCATCCTTTGGGCCTGCGCGGTGGATTTTTTAGGTGAGGCACAGCGTGCACAGAACTGGCTCCACCCTTTACACCTGAGGATCATCTGCCAGGGCCTAGCAAGCTTGGACGGTGACAGCGAAGCCCTCGGGTCGTAGGTCTGGTTAGAGTGTCCTTCTCTTAGATGGATGAGCCTTACAGGGCTAAACGAGCTCCATCTGCCTGGGTTTGGAGTCAGAGTTGTCCTTCTCCTAGGATGGCTGCCCGAAGGCTAGTGAGCCCATCCTGCCCGTGGACACACTTTGTCTGACCCTTCAGCTGAGACCTGTCTGGCCTGGGAGACCCCACCGGAGGCACATGCCACCACCAGCACAGCTCTCAACCTCACAAGGGCACGCAAGCTCCTTCCCCATGACAAGGGGGTGCCCGTGAAAGAGAGCTGTAAACACAATAACTACGATAAAGATGCAAGTACAGGCAAAGCCTATGTTTTGTTACAGCTGCTAAAGGAATGCTAATTGCAACACTCCACAGGCTAGCGGAACAGCTGCTGTCAACAGCACAGCAAAGTGGGCATCCTGGCCACGATGAAAATAGAAAGGCGTGAGAGCATGTGCATCTATAAACAGAGAAAGAGATGATCAAGGAAATCAAAACGTTGTTGAATTTATGTATTTTCCAGATTCGAAAGTTCACATGGAGGATAAGGCTGGATCTAAGTATCTCAAAACCATATGCAAAATTGAACATTGCCCAAGAGATGTGGAATGGGAACAGGATTACACCGAACACGGCGGAGAGAGAGGAAGGAGAGGAGGCTGCTGCTCCTGCCGCACTGGTAGGAGCTACAGGTAGCGCCTTTCTGGGAAAGGACTGTTCCCCCTCGGTACCCATTGCTCTCAAACCATTCCTTGCTGGCAGCAGCAGCAGCACATGGGGCCTTCTCAGCAGCACAGGGCAGAGGTCCCCGGCTGTGTGCACGCCGTGGCAGCCTGCTTTGCCAGGAGTGATTCTGGTGAATACCGAACACCAGGGAGCAAACGAAACACAGAAAAACCACACGTTGCACTACAGGCTTCAGTGCCCTCCTGCAGAGTTAACATGCTCTGTGACTGTTACAGGCGCTTCATGAACATTCCAAGGGAAAAAGACCCAAACACATTTCCCACTCTTTGAATTCAGAGAAGTCTGTTTTATGTCCTACACAAGTTTTTAGACACTGTCCCGTTTTCAATCTCCTTAACAAGAAGATGTGAAGTGACTGCCTCCTGATCAAAGGCGAGCAGCGTAGGGCCTGGGCGAGTTCTACGTGCACGGCCACACTCGCAGGTCGACGGGACAACGTGACACCGCGGCTTTCCCTTCAGTTCCTCCACTTCGTGCCAGGCGCCGGCAGGAGACCGGGGACAGCGCTTGCCCCGTTCTTATCAGCAAATCACCGGCAAGGACCTCTGACATCCGCGTAGCGCTG
>NW_010392867.1:0-10693 GCF_000710305.1 Buceros rhinoceros silvestris
AAGGCAGCGGCGGCTTAGTCTCCCGTCAATCCTGTCAAAAAAGGGGGGGTGGAATTAGGGATGGCGTCAGCTAGAAGCTGCCAGAGGCTTTAGGTTTTCTTACCTATTAGGGAAATGAGAGTGCCTGGTAATTTTCTCGAGATCTGCGAACAAAATCGAATTTCTGTCATTGTTGTGGGGGGAAGAAAGGAGAAGACCACATGTTACAAAAAAGCCCCCAAATTTAAAATCAAATCCTGAATGATCTCGTTTATCAGGCTTTTAATTTTTACAAACTAAGTCATCGAGTACTAGAGAACATGCAGTTAAAATTTAGATACGTAGACTTTTGAAGTCTCATTTAGTTGATGCTTCAGGTTTGCTCTATTTCCTGAAGATCCCTGGGCTGAAATCTTCCGAGAAATGCTTGAGGCCTTCAGGAGAAGGGGAGGAGTGCTGGGTTAGTTTATTAATCAGGCTGGACAAAAAAGGCCATACCAGGTAAGACAAGATATGAGGCTAGATTCTCGCTTAGATTCTTCGTGTGATCAACAGCAGGTTCTTAGCTATTAAAAGACAGTACACGAATATATGCTTTTACTTCCATTGTATGCTTTCCCAGTCTTCAGTGACCTTAAACCAGATGTTGATACTTTTGCATTTACGTTGAAATGTGAGGAACTTGAAACATTCACTCCATTACCTAGTTTAACCAAGTTTCTTTTTTTTCAAAGGAAAGATAAATTATAGCTGTTATGTAGGCCTGGATTACTTTGATTGTGATCTGTATCTGTACTTATAGGATGAGCCAAGCTTGCAGAGAACAATTATTAATATCAGCATGTCTTGATTGACCAACGTGTCTACCGATTACATTGGCTGGCTGCCTTCCTGCATTTTCCACTAATTTTCACTGGTATCTTAGTCTCTGATTCCCTGAACCTTGGAGTGTATTTTTTAATTGCTTGCTCGTTTTGGTCAGTGTGTTGCATATACCATTTTGTTCTTAGGATCTTAACTGCTGGTGTGCAAGTGGTCTTTAAGTATGTAATTTCAAGTATTTTAGGTTTTTTTTTTCTTGTTCTTATCCGAAAGATGGCTTGGGAAAAGTCTGCAGAAATGATACTCGGTACACGTTTGATGTTGGTGAAGCCATTTTGTCTGCAAGGATAGCCACTAAGAAAGTCACCCATTATCTTTCTAGCAAAGCTGTGGAAAGAATAACCATATTCACTCAGATTGTCTTAGTGTCCTACGCAGTCATGGTAATAAATTTCTGGGAACAATATTACAATAACAGGTTGAAATGGGTTTTGCACATTGATAAAAGAAGTCATGACATTGGTAGTATCAACTGGGTAGTTGCTAATTGAACCCTTCCTGAAGCACTGAGTCATCTTTAAAGAGGAGATTCTGCACCTTGTATCTGGAAAGGATGTTTTCTTAGAATTTCATACTGATAGCTACGACTGCTTGACCTTCTAGTTGCTGTTTGCTCAGAACAGAGCTTTTTGCCTTTGGTCTATTTCTTGAAAACCTAAGTAGAGGCAACAAAAACCCATTTTTCTGACGTAAGTGAGGCCTGTTTGGCATCTGGTTCTCCAGATTTCTGTTTAGATGAAGCTAAAATTTTGTGGCATAGTTTACTATATAAATTAAAACCTTTATATTCATTAAACTGTGTATTTTTGCAGTAAAGGCTCTAAGAAAGTGAGGGATACACTTAGTTTTCCGCTGAGAGCATCCAGCCTTTTTAAAGTGATTTTGGATTTCACTGTAGATCGAAGAACAGGTTTGTGCTGTTAATTCTGTGAATAATTTACTTTTCAGAGAGGAAAAGAGAAATTCAGTTATGAGTCAGGAGAGAAGAATGACTGGGAGGGGGCATGCAGAATCCGAAGTACAGAGGAAAACTAAGAATGATCTAATAAGAGTTGGAGGGTGGAATAGGCAGAACTTGTGCATTGGGGTTGCTGGGACTGTGGCACAGACTAAAGAAGATACCATAGGGTCTCTGGTTGTACTAGTGAATGGGTGAATGTGGAATAGATACTGACATGCAAGACAGAGGAAGTGGCACGCAAAAGCTATTTAAGAGGAGTGATTCTAATCTTGTTTGAGGGTGAAAGACATATGTAAGTGCTGTAGAAAAGGTAACAAAGGTTAGAGGAAGGATAGGATAGGATGAAAGTGAAATATTTAGGCAGCCTACAGGTACAATATCAAGGTGAATTCAGAGAATTTTGTATAATAAAAAAACCTGAGACTTGCACACGCAGAGTAAATGGGCAGAGTAGGAATAAAAGATGCCCCTTTATGTGTAATGAGATGAGTTCATAGAAGCTCTCATACATGCAGCTGGTAATACTTTCTACAAATCAACTTAATGCAGGCAAGTGCAGTCTCCTTTTCCTGGAGTCTGCAGTTAGACAACCTTTTTACTTTTGGTGCTGTGGGAAATGAGGAGCAACGTGGAATGACAGTATTGATTGGTTTTTTTCGTAGCATTCAGAGCTGATACGCATCAGAGTTGTACCTACCAGAAATAAAATGGTGCAGATGAGGAGATTGGAGATGCAGAAGTCACTAAAAGAGAGAAAATTATCAAAAGATAAGCAGGAGGAATGGGTGAGATTTTTTGTTTGTTCGAGGCTCTGAGGAAGGAAAAACTCCATCCTCCTCTTCATAGCCAAAGTGGAGATGCATTGCATGTAGGTAGGCATCCCATCGCATGGGATGGAGTGGAATTCCCAACTGAAGTTTGTACTGTCAGGGGTGCCTGTGTCCATGAATTGGGAGGAGTTGTCACATTTCTGGTCATTGAGCTGTGTGCATGCTCTGCTATGTATAGCAGTTACGGCGCTAGGAGAAGCAGCTTTACCCTGCTGTGAGAAAGGGAGGGCCTGCACAGACTACCTTAGTACTGGAGAAAATGAGAAATGAAGCTGGAGGGGTCAGGAGGAAGAATGGCAGATTTTTTCTTGTGAGATTGCTAGGACTGCATTGTAGAGAAGATGATACAGGTAATCAGGGTGTGCAGAGATGCAGAGTGAATGAATGTGAGATCTGGGCTTGGACAGCCGTTGTCATAAGATTTTGAGTAGTACCAATAACATTTTCCTAATTCTAGTTTAATTACGAGTGATGATAAGGGATGTTGACACTGAGGATTTTTCACCTACCATTCAAAAAAGCTGATTATAGGATCTGTCCTTTGCTTGCAATAATGATTACTAGGTGAGAGCTTAGTTTTGAGACACTTTTCTTTCCGAAGGGATAGGAAGATGTTAAGCTTGGTTATAGCCAAGATGGATGATGTTGTCGAAGCTCTTTAAAGTTGTTGTATCTTCTTCCTTGAACAAGTCTTTCCATTTCATTAGAAGACCACAGAAAGCCGTAAATGAAGACCGTTAACTTGCAGAGTAATAACCAGGCCTTTACAACTTGTTTCAGTTAAATAGAATTGAATGAGCTCTTTTGAGATTCTGAGTCTAGCATGCAGAGAACATGGAAGAACACTTTGCCATATGCATGGCTTATCCTGTGGATACGAGGTTTAGTCTATTTAAAATAAGCTTAAATTTCACTTGTCAAATACATTCTGATAGTGCAGTCAGAATTTGTGTAACTATTTTTGTTCTGAAACATGGTGCGAATCTGAGGGCAGTGGTTGCTGTTCCAGTTTATGACTGTACTGGTTCAGTTAGTCATTTAACTGATACTCTGCTCTAGCAGTTCATAGTTGAAATTGTTTTCTTAACAGTGCAAAGCTCAACTCGGCCACTCCCCACTTCAGATGATGCCTGCCCAGTTTTTTTGTTTTGGTTTGCAAAGTTGTTGTAAGGTATGATGCAGATTCATGAACCATATTTTCTGGATTTCTAGCCATTTCTTTGTACAACTCCCCTTCTCAATTTTTTCCTCAATGATCCATTTGCTGATAAGATTACATTAATTTGCAAGCAAGTAACAAAATGAGACTGCTATTTTTAACTTGCAAATGGGAGTATGAGCAAGAAAGGTGAACATGGTATTGTAACTCTTGCTTTTATTTCTAACATTTTCTTTTTTTTCCTTCTTTCTTTCTCCTGCTGTCTTTGAAGGGTAGATTAGATTAGATTTCAAGTGGGCATTTACCAGTGATTCTTCTGATGACTTTATTTGGATTGCATGACACCTCTGGATTTGAAGCTTTCAAAAATTGCGCTTTTCAGGTTTAAGTTTGGTTTGCATCTGATGGGTTGCTCATTTCATAGTCTGACTTACTGAAGGAGGTTGGAGAGAGTATTGGATCTTTTTGTCTTTTTTAGAGCTGTGACCATGGATCTTTTATTCTACTAAACATTTCCTTCTGTTTTCTTGTATTTCCTTCGCTCTTTTTGTACTGTGTACCTTGACTCGCTTCCCCCTCCTCCCTGCCATACTCCTTAAATTCAGCAGTCATTTTCATGCTTGTGAGGCCTCTTGGTCACTCTATTCTGAATTCTTTTAATATATTTCTATTTAGATACCCCACTGTAATCAGCAATGTCTAGAAAGTGTTTAGGGTTGCAGTGCGGTATACGAGAGGAGGAGGGACATAAAATTTCTTTAGATGTTTTAGATTTATATAGAGTTTAGTTTTGAGAGCTAATAGTGTCAATGTTAGCATCCAATGTTGAGAGGGATTTAGAGCAGTGTATCTTTCTCCTGAGAGACCCTGTCCCCTCTTTTGTTTCTATGAAATAACCATGAAGCTTTACTAGACAGAACAAAATCTTCCACTTTCTAAGCTGGAGAATAAACAAAGCCCCTCTTGTACCCCAGAATCCAGCTCTGTGTGTAACTTAGACAGCAAAAACTTACTCTGGCTGTAGAGTAAAAAAATATTTTTCTTGGTTGAAACAAGGTCAATAGGCTGAAACATAAGATTTGAAACCTTGTAGAGGCCTTGATTGCAGCTGTCACATTCTCCACTACCGATTTCTGATGCAACTCCCCAGTGCTTGAGTTTAAACTTGGCTCATTCAGTTCTACATGTATGTAGATGGTGTCTCTTAGAAGTACAAAGATTAGAGGAATTGTCCAAGAAATTTAAATATAATCTTTACATGTTTTGATTCTGAAAAGGGTCTGTCTTCTTTCCTATTCACTGGAGGGCTTGGGGAAATGTTTTCACCTGGAAAGGGGATTTCTTTAGTCGTATCTTGGATGTTAAACTTTAATTACTGAAAGTGAAGTGAGCCAAATATTCCCGGTTATTGGAATGAGAAAGCTTTACAGTAGGTGGTTATGGATTTTTTTTTTTTGGGTGGAGCAGGGAGGAGTGTGGGTTTGTAAATAACGTATGGGTTTCTTCATGTTCATTGGAGAGCAGGACTGTTGACTTAGTAAAAGTGCAGGTGTCAAAACCATTAACATAGTGGTGTGAAATGTAATTCATGTATCTGCATAACCAGATAAACACGGTTTCTTGAGGCTTTATTTTTATGGGTATTTGTATAAAAGGAGGAGAGTACTAGTGGAAGGAATGTTGACTGACTTTCTTGTACTCCCCTCCTCCTCCCCCTTCCCTTCAGTTACAGTACTGTTGGTGTGAACTCTATTGATGGTGTCCTTTAGCAGTAGTTTGTAAATATTTTGCCTGATGTGCAGTGACAGCCCTTAAATCAAAGGGAGGAGAGAGAGGCAGAATACTTCCAACATAAGCCATGACTGACTACTAATGTGAGTTACCATCTGGAAAACTGATGCAAAGCAGCTGCAGCTTTTGGCATCTGAGGAGGTTGTAAAGCTTGCCTCTTCAGTGCTGAAAGGGACTTGTTTGAGCTCCTGCATTAGTTTCAAGGTGCAAATTTCACAGTGCAGGCAGTGACCACATTGTGGGTAATCCACTACAGAGCATTTCCTGCTTGGCTTGTTCCTTACGCACTCAATTTACTTCTTTGTCTGTAGAAAGCTTGCAACAGAGGCAAGGATCTGGTTAAATTTCTGAAATCTGAATAGTGCGATCTATGAATTTGTGTTCCTGTATTTACTACTTAGGACATTGCTGCAGTTGTTTCAAGAAGGTTCCTACCAAATTAGGAAATGGGGAAACTTTTCCTATAGCTTTTGTTTGTAAATGGCTGTTTAACTTAAAGGAAAACATAAATAAAATACAGTATGTATTTAACCTAACATCCAGAAAAGTAGAAGCCTTTGGATTTGAGGTGGAAGTATGCATATCACTCTGAATTAATTCTGCTAATCATGTCGATTAACTGTAAAGTGAAAACATTCTTTAGATGCCATTTAGGAAGGTGAGGGGCAACGCTTCATATTGAAATTCTTCCTGTATGTATATAGTACTTTTTTGTAAAATTTACTGCTGTTGCTGAGTTTCATGCATGTGTGTTTCTGTGACATTAAAATCAAAGAATATGAGCTTTGTGGTGACACTCATATTGTGAACTTGAATGAGACATCTAGAAATCTCTTCATTACTTGGATGTTGTATTTCCTCCAAACAGGGACACTTAATCTTACAAAACTCATTATTTTAAAAAGTATACTCATGGCACTAGCTTATTTAGCAGAGGTGTACTGGTTTTGCATAGTTTAAAAAAAAATAGCGGAAAATACAAATTGATGTGGAGAGACCTGAATATAATTTACGCTTTGGAGCTAGCTTCTGAAATGAATCAAATTAACAATAAGATAATGTTTTGAGGACTGCTGACTTCTTCAGGTGTTGAATATCATCTGGAAGCTGTTGCAGCAGTAATAGGCATTGGGCGAAGGAGAAATAGCTCTTGGTGGTCTCTATACAGTATAGTGAGTAGAGGAAACATCAGTCATCCAGCTGTCTTCTGGCCAGGTTGAGAGCTAGTGCATTGAGTAGGGGTTTGGGTAATTTAAAGATTCGGGATTTTGGTATGAGTGATGTGCTTGCAAAACAGAAAGTATTAAGTTAAATCTGTAGTAGAGGAAGTGGTGTTTTCCCAGAGAGACGTGTTTCACTGCTTTTTTTTGTTGTTGATATCTTATATGGCTATTAAATATTTTCTGTCACTTCAGATGGGATTTATGACATTGACTTTTTCTCCCACTGAAAGAATGAGGATATAAAATTTTTAAGATTTGATGTTTTCTCCCTTTTCAAAGTAGAGCAGACATAACAGGATTTTGTCTGTTTTGATCCAATAATAACAAAGAAACCCCCAACAGATGATGTTAGACAAATCCTCATACACAGTATCTGACTAATCTTTTGATTATCCCTTACTGGAACAACTTTGTTTAACGGGAGAGAGCAAATAACATTCCAGCAATATAAGCTTCAGTTCTATTGAAGTCATTTTTTAGTATCTACTAAAATGGAAAAATAGTTACTGAAATGTAAATGTGCTTAGGCGGCTTCACATAAATACTGTATAATGATGAATTTTGTAAGGGTTATTATAAAGGTTTTTGTGATTTGCTGCAGAACATACGCTATGCCTATTTTTTTTTTTAAATTAATGTTTTATTTAGACTAGGGCTTTTCTTAAACACCTTTCCCCCTCAAAAAAAAAAAAGCAAACCCCCCACTTTTGTGGAAAAAGTCGCAATAATGGACCATGACTATTTGGTAAATTGTTCCTGTGACTAACTTGTGCCAATGTTTACCAAAAAAAAAGGAACTATAATGTGATCATTTTTGGACTAGAGAAGTCAGACTGCAGCTTCTAGTCACTGGTACCTCTATATATGCTGATTTTTAAGAATGAATGCCTTCTCTGCTGGAGTCAAGTTGCCACTTCACCATACTTTGAACTCAAATTATCTTCTCATTAGCATATGAGTCTTAAATTGAAACTATTCCAGTGGCAATTGCACTGCTGTGACATAAGGAGGTAGTAGCTGTTGGTACTTAATGTTCTCTTGGCCTGCTAACTGACCATTTGGGTTATACTATTTTCCTGGGGAGTCCTTTCATCCTGTTCCCTCAGCAGCTCAAGCCTTCTTTTCTCTCTCTTTTTTTTTAATTTGCTAGGAGTAGTATGGGTGACAGGTGATTGCAGAATACTCTGTAGACATGGAAAGGTTAGTATAAACATCTCTCTGCCTTTCAACTACACATCATTTGTAGGGCAACAGTATTTCAGAGGAGACCTAAGGTTTTGGATCAGTAGTAGCTGCTACTGGTGAACCTCAAAAAAGCTGTACAAGAACATTCCAGGTTTTCTTAACTTGTTCAACAGAACAAGTTTTGTCCTGTTTTCCCTTGCCAACCTTATTCACTGATTGTTATTCTGAGACATGCAGATTATTAGTTGTTTAATGTTGGGGGCCTTTGTTTTAAATCAGGATTTTTGTGAAGAATTTTCGTGTTTCTTGGTTGAGAAAGCAAGATTTGGACTGAAATGATGTATGGCCTGAGAGGATTGAAGCCCTGTATTAGAGAAGACACTCAGAGGGGTACTGGTCTGTGGTATTTTGGCAAATCCCAAAGAGTTCTAGCCTGTATTGAACTGTATCAACTTTACTGGGCAGATTCGTATGGTGGCAGCAGTTGGTATGGAGACTGTACTTGGAGAAGTGTGTTTGCCCTTCCTTGTCAGGTATCTGTGCCGTAGGCATATTTTAATCATGTTTATCGACTGTAGTGACTATTGGATGCTTCTTGATTTACTGACCTTGCAGAGCCAGCATACTCAGTCTTAATGATTTGGTTGATTTTTATCTCTGTGTGCCATTGAAAGCCACGAAATGGAGTATCTGTCACTGAGGACGATAATCTGCAGAATTTAGTTCAGAGAATTGTTTGAGTTATGCCAGCCAGATTAGAAAATACTTACACTCAAACTGAAGCAATTTAAATGGAGGATTAAGACCAAGTGTTAATCCATGGAATATCTCTCATTTCGACATAGATTTTTTTTTTTTAATTATATTATGTTTTGTCTTTTTTAAGGAGAACTCTACCATCTATTGCTTCTCTATTCTGTGGGCTTTGAGGGAGGAAACTTGAGAATTTGTACATTTAAATTGGGATTCTCAGTTCTTCTTTACATGCCTCAGGCTGTAAACTGGTTTTGTTACAGCACTGTGATTTCTAAAAGGGAAATAGTTGTTTAATTTATTTCAAACATTCCTCGGCTGCATTTACATTTTATTTGCAGTTGCTTCAGGTATGATTCCTTTGTGGCTGGTGTGGGGGGGGGGGGGCGGGGCACTTCTATTGTTTGCTTTGTCTGGAAGTTTCACCATTGACTCTGCTAATTGCTTTCTAGATGTGAAAATAAACTAGAGGCTCTTTAAAAGGTTTCAGCTTGTTCTCTGTCCTTATGTGTTGCTTGTGACAAAGCTGGAAGGTTCATTGGCCTGTGATGCTATTCATGGGCCTGCGATAAAGGATTCTTTCAGTCTTTCTCTCGTTCTCTTTCAACAAGGCTCAGCATTTGAATATGCTCCTCAGTCTTTCTTTGATTGGTAAGTGATAGCAGAAGTCAAGTGTGCCTCTTAACAGTATGCAGATGTTGAGGAAAAAAAATCTAGGTCTTGCCATGGTAATTATAATCCTGAGTTGAACATTAGATGCAGGTTAAAAATCAAACCTGGTGTTACTCCCTACTTGCTGAGTGACTGTCTGCTTTCAGAGCACTACTTAATCTCCTGTTATTTCCCATTTCATACTCAAGTTGTAGGAGATTTACAGTTTGGGAATTTCTCTTGGGGGAGAAGGAGGCTGGAGAGGAAGATTCATGTCTGCTTAACCTTTCCTAGAAAGTACAGGTTTGTGTTGCTTAGGAAAACTTGTTTGGATTCCAAACAGGTGAATCTGCTTTGTCGTCCCTTCTCATAGAACCATTAGAAGACGTGATAGTTTCAGTTGCTTAGAAGTAAAACTTCCAGACAGATTTAAGCACAGCCATCTTATTCCTTACTTTTTTTGTGCCAGCATAGTTTCTGTTCTCTCACCACCACTTATCTTGATCTGTGGATAGACAACAAACATGTATCAGTTGCCATCTCTTTTGGTTTTTATTTTCTTTTTTAGGCTCTTACCAAGATACGTTCTTCATCCTAAGAACTGATAGGGTTCAAGTTCTGTAGCCTTGCTAGAAGACTCCTACAAGAAAATATATGAATGCCACGGAGTTGTTTTCATTTATGTGCATTACTGTAAACCCTTTGCACCTTTTATTTAGCTATTAACACGTTTCATAAATAGTTTGGTTATGGGACAATCTATATTGCCTGCTAGAATTGAAGGCTTTCTTTGCTTTGGTTCTGAGGAATATTTCTGGTTTGTTAGTAGTGAGGATAACTACTATTTTATGTGAATGCTCTAGAAAAAAAGTAATTGGATTTCTCTTTACTTGCACATCAGGTTTGTGGTGTAGGTACCATAAATAAAACATAAGGATTCTCTCTCAGCTGTATTGCTATTAAAGCATTCCGAAGCATAACATTACGTTGAAGACTGAAATCAGATTTCTGCTTTCCATGCTGAGGTTAAAAAGCCCAGAAAACTCTTGCAGCAGGTACTTGGCTTCAGGCCAAGAAAGGACGCATGAAGTGCTGGCTGCAGTGCATCTAAGCCATAAGATCTGACTGCTCTTAATGCTTGGCCTCAAAAGTAAATCTAAACTTGGCTTGAAAATATTACGCCTTGAAATTACTAATTCCTTTGGGTCTAGTATTTTTCATGTAGAAAGCATGCCTAAAGGCTCTACTTCTGTATGACAGTGATTTAGAAACCAGGAAT
>NW_010392867.1:10801-11077 GCF_000710305.1 Buceros rhinoceros silvestris
AGGAATGCCTTGACAAGAAAATAAGTGACTAATGAGACTGCTCAGGTAAGCTGTTTCTGGTTGCAGGCAAACAAGGGAAGCACCAGTGCATATTGTGCTGTATTTGCACGGCAGATTTCATGTGTTTCTATTACTTACATCTTAATGCTATTAATGCATTAGCGTAGCCTGTGATCTCAGTGTAAAAGATTTTGCAGCTGACAAATTAAGTATTCATTCCAAGCTACTTGCAAAAATGTTTAAGTTTAGACTGAGTTGGGAAAGTAGAAAAATATC
>NW_010392868.1:0-353 GCF_000710305.1 Buceros rhinoceros silvestris
AGGGGTCCCCTCCTCTGCTCAGCAAACAGCAAGTTGGGGCTGTTTTCCCTCTTGGAGCCGATTGAGGCAATGGATTCATCCCTGGGAGGAGCCGGCAGCCACAGGCTGTGCTAAGCCGAGGTGCTTTGCCCGGCTCTGGCCAAGGAGGAGAGAAAGGCAAGTGCCAGCGCTGACCATTCTGGGCAAAGCCTTTCACCAGATCTTGTTCCCTTCACACTCTATTTCAAATCCACTCCAGCCACATCCTCCGTGTCCCAGTGCAACATTCTCTCCCCTTCTGCTGGCAGAGACATGAAGATGCCCTTGTCCTTTTAGGACATGAGGAAGACAGTTGTTGGGCTCAGAGGTTTTTC
>NW_010392868.1:578-1437 GCF_000710305.1 Buceros rhinoceros silvestris
GTGCGGGTGCGGATCAGATTGTCCCCAGCGCCAGATTCCACAGGGGACCGGACAGAGCAGTGACTTTCCTCCCGGCTGGAGCTTGGCAGCAGCCTGGGTTCGACTTTTTTTCAGCAGCCTCACCACGAAACCCACCCGCTGTGACACGGATCTAAAGAGTGATCCTTGGTCTCCACTTTGCATAGAAGCAATCACGGCTCGGGAAGGTTTTCGACCAGGTTCCGGTCACGAAACTGCTGCGTTTAACCAGGGAGTAGTGCTTGGCCATTCCTCTCATTCCAAAACAAACAGTTGCAGCAGAAACTGTAAACCTCTCCTGTTTAAACACACCCCCCGCCCCCAAAAAAGGGGACATAAGAAGCACCAGGAAACCCCTGCAGAAGCTCTATGAAGAGCAGCCATGTTTCCAGCTTGACTGTACAAACTCCACTCCCACAGAGGACCGCTATGGGAGCAAAAAACCATCCCAAAGGAACGGCAGAAACACCCCCAACACACCCACGCAGCGCTGGTTCGACTGGAGTTCAAACAGAACCCGGTCGCAGAGCCGGGAGATGCGGAATTAATTACCGCGTTGCCCTTAACTGGACGCCAGTTCAGTCTGTGAAGTCCTGAGGAACTTTCGTTGTTCCTCGCCGCGGTGTCCCGGGGCCACCAGAGAGTTTCTCGGCGCGGCAGCATCTGTGGAGAGCGTGGAGCGATGAGGTTAGCCCCGGGGCCCAGCTCGGCTCCGCAGACCGGCCCACGGAGTGTTCCAGCGGGCTCCGAGCCAGCCCTGCGCCGGCAACCGGCCCGGTGCTCCTGGCTGAGACCCAACCGTCCGCCTCAGACGCCTTTTCGCTGCCAGCGCTGAGCCTCA
>NW_010392869.1:0-902 GCF_000710305.1 Buceros rhinoceros silvestris
TGGAGCCCCTTGGGATCTGTCCCGGCTCCCACCGCCCTCTGCACTGGGTGGCTCTTCTTCCACAACCGCCTCACCTTCAGCTTCCTCCTGTCCCTACGGAACAGATCAGGTGCCAGCAGGATTTGGGGGGCTGAGGAGAGACCTTTATAGGCGGGGTTTGGCATGGCTCTATTTATTGCTGAAGCTTTTATAGGGGAAAACATACCCTGGGTTTTGCCACAAAATAAATTCTTGAATCAGGACTTGCCACAGGTCTCAGGCAAGCACCGACTGAATTTATAGCCAGGACCAGGAATTAACTTCCCTCACTATTCATTTATATGTATTTTTCCTTTATATTTATCTTACCGGGACAGCGACACTTCAAGCAACTCTTCTGAGCTAACCCTGGGTGCTGTGGCTCAGGTCCAGCTCGGATTCTCTGGGTGCTGAGCTCATGCTCACAATGGTCCGTCATCTCCACCTCCACGGATTCTGGCTCAGCAAATCTCCTCCCTGTTCCTGGTAGAAAAAAGGGTGGAAAAAGCTTTCGGTTCCTCCCAGCACCTTTGAAGTTGTGTTCTGAAGCGGGTGGAGAAGGGGAGAGCCCAGCGGGTGCCGGGGAGGGTGGCTGGTCACGGACGCTGTTCTGTGGGGCAGGTGGCTGCTCCCTGCCTGTGACTCAGGGGTGAGGGAGGGGTAAGAGTGTCCCCAGCTGCAAAATGAGGCCAGTGACAAAGCAGGGACCTGTGCCAGGATGCCAGACACTGACTTCTCCGTGCATTTGGGAGGGGAGAGGTCAGACTGTCTTTGGCTGGGGCAAAAAGGGGATGATGAAACCCACGGCTGCTGTGGCCCTGCCCGTGCCTGGCTCCAAGGCCTGGACCTGCAGGATATGTCCCTTCCATGGGCAGAGCCCTGCG